>NW_019735471.1:72916-179913 GCF_002891405.2 Cryptotermes secundus | reverse complement strand
AAAAAAAAAAAAAAATCCCAAAGCGATTTAAATAAATTTTGTAAATATTTTACTGCTCTCTTTGTATATGTAAAAAATTAAGGTATGTTTTAAAGGACTCAAGTGAAACTCAAGTGTCCTGTACATAGGCCAATGAAATAACACCTTTAGCAATGATATAATTTCTTGGGTCTCTCTTATTTATTATCTGTGAAGTTCCTTCTGAACTTCAAATGATATTTATGTATTATATAAGGAAGCGTAAGAAGCTCTGTAAATCTTACTTTTTCTTGTGGGGGTATGTCAAAGACCGTGTTTTTGTGACACCATTAGCGACTAATTTGGATAACCTTAAGAACAGAACAACTGCAGCGGTGACTTCAATGGAAGAACACAATTGAGAGGCGTTTGGGATGAATTGAGCTGTCGTCTCGATGTTGTCCGTGCAGCAGGTGGAGGGCACATTGANGGCGATACGTTCCTCCGAAACGTCGGTTAACACCACATATACACGGTGCCAAATCCCAGAAGACTGCTTTCTTCATAGTCACCGCCGTGAAAGCCTCAAATCTTACAACGTGTAGATGGATTCTATCTAAAAAAGAATGTTCTATTCGCTCGTAAGAAGAACAAGTTACAGTCCCTATAAGTATATAAAAGCGGGAGATGACTTTCAGTAACCGGTGTACAAAATTACGAATGATTATGCAAATAAACGTACAGTGAATGGAATATTTCAGCATATGGGGGTAAATGGACACTTAGGGCAGTAGATCAGAAACACCTGGAAAGCTTCGAAATGTGGTGTTGGAGAAGGATGGAGAAGATCAGTTGGACCGATTATGTGAGAAATGAAGAAGTGTTATTTAGAGTCAGTGAGCAGAGGAATATCCTACACGAAATAAGAAAACGGAAGACTAATTGGATTGATTACGTTTTACGCAGAAACTGCCTTCTAAAAGAAGTTATTGAAGGAAAGATAGAGGGGCGGATAGAAGTGACAAGAAGACGAGGAAGAAGACGTAAGAAGATGCTGGATGACCTTGGGGACAGAAGAGGATACTGTCATTTGAAGGAGAAAGCTCTAGATCGCATTAAGTGGAGGAATTGTTTTGGAAGAGACTGTGGACCTGTAGTCTGACAGATTACTGATGATGATGGGGTAACTAAGTCAGACAGTCACCGTTACAGCAAATCCTTCTTCAGTCCGGATTTATCCAGCGAGAATTCGATTACACTCTTGAAAACAGATACGAAAAATTATTTCCAAAACGCGGAAAATAGTTTGCCACACATACCGTAGTATAATATATTCGTCTGATACCTAATTTTGTACTGATATTTTATCTCGTACCCAAGATTCCAGTGGCATTCTGCTTCAGGGCTAAAATTTGCGATAGTACTTTAATCTATAACGCAGTTTGTTCATAACTAGATATTGTCACGTGTAATAGTGACTAGTATAGGGGGTTTGGATCGGCGAGTCGATTTCTTGGATATTCACTAGTCGTAACTACAATTACTTATAACATTTTAATTATTACTGTAATATAACACATAAATTAAATCTTCCATATCTGCTTGCACTAGTCGTTGCTAGGTAACGGTTAAGCCTTGACAATGTTTTTACTATCAGTTTCCTATCAACGGATTTTACACAGGAAAAAAGTGTTAGTTACTCACTTCCAATATCACTGTGTTACAGCACACACAAAGTCTTCACATTACCTGTTAAGTCTTCACAGACCGACTTCTAATTTTTCTTACACTACGAACTCGAAGTGTCTGGATTCATCTCTCCCGTTCATTCTGTCAACTGGTCAAGCTTACTGCTTTCCTGCGGAGATAGGGACTAGCTTATCGATTGGGCCCAAATGAGTATGTTTTACCTGATGACGGATACAGAATCCAGTATCCGAAACGTTGTGTTTTGAAAAATAAACAGGACGGGTTTTAGATAAATATAGGACGATGGATAATGTCCAAAAACATAATATTTGTACAAATGTATCATTGTCACAAACTTTAAATCTTATTCACTGTTTCTCACCCTTGTGACTTTACGTACAAACAACAAAGTTTCTCCGTGGCCTGCAGTCCGCAAGCGAACTATACCGACCGAGCGACCGCCGCTTGCCGGTGAAGTTAGTGCCAACCGTTGCGTTGACCACGCGACACTCTCTATCCGTAAAAGTTGTTACTTTACGTACAGCTTCAGATAACTCCCCATTCAGTTGATATTCTAAGCGTCAGTCACACGTCAACTGAACTAGTCAGCTCAACTCATCGTCTGCTGTACGCCTAAGCTACTTCTCGCTCTCGAAACTTGGTTTTGAATGAACAGGGTTTCACTCGACACTCCTCACCCACTGACATACTCGTACCTTGACGGCTTGACCACGTGGGTGATGTTTACAGCGTTGATAGGTGCGAAGTGGTAAAGAGTGAAAGTTAGAATAATTTACTTGATGGCTGACGTAGCAAATGTATACGGAAGTTTTACTGCGGACGTTGGCTCAAGCGGCTATGCTTCTAACATGTTTTGGAGAGATACGTGGTTCGACTCCTGATCGGGACACCGAATATCCTGACTGAGAGTTTTCGTGATTTTTCTTCAATACTTCCAGACAAATTCCAGGACCGTGATTACTTCAAACAGACCATGTACGCTTCCTTCAACATCCTTTACTGTACGTACGTTAAGTATTTGGAGGCGACAGCATATATTCTGAGATATGCAAACGATCGTGAAATCAATCACAAATATATGTATATACATGTACATGTACGGAATATTTGTGATGCATTAATGCTCATGTATTTAAATCTTTTAGTTAAATATAAATGATAGGATTTGAGGTTCCCAGCAGAGGTGGTTATGAAGAGTACCATCTCCTGGGACATAACGCAGTGAACTCTGTTGAAACTGAACTGACGGCTCTGCTTGCTACCAGCTTTCATGCTGATTTCTTGTTTGGGATATTCTGAAGATGGAGGTAACATGTTCATCCGAAACGTCGGTTGTCTTCCAACGGACTACACGGCGTTATATCTCGAAAGATAGAACTGCTCAAATATGAACTGATTTGTTATTCGGATAAAATAAAAGTGTGCTGTTGGACTTAAGTGTGAATCTCCTTTAATTCTGTAATCGTGTGGTGGAAAACATTCATGTCTTAATTACTAATAATTGTGTTAGTGTCCAAGTGGAACGGAAGGCCCATGCACCGGTGACAGCACCTTGTGGGATCAAGTGGCGTATATTTACGCATATCTAGAAACAAATAATTTCGGATGTAAAGTCGGAAATAATTAATTTTTGGTTGAGAGAGTTAAGCACTGGCTATTATTTTAAACTGAACTATTAAATTACGTTTAAGAAGATAATCGTCGCTTATTTATAGACCTAAACGGATCAAGGATTTTACTTAACGGTGTCTAAAATTGAAGAATGTCGTCTTCTTGGATGTGTCGCAGTGTAGATATTTTAACTGACGTTTCGGAGGAACATATTGCCTCCATTTTTAGGGTATAAGAAATCCGCGAGCGATGAACCAGCGTGAGCAGGTGTCTGTATACTGAATCTGGAGAATTCGTTTTAAAATTATAGAAATATTATTTTTCTTTTAAATTCGCTTAGTAGGGGGGGGTGGAGTCCAGCTGGGTCCACTCGACACGGCGGCCACTGATTAGAGTACTGGCCACCGTGCCGAGTGGATTATGATTATGATGATGGAGAATTTGGTGGAATGAAGATTGGCAAGGGAAACCGAAGTACTCGGAGAAAACCTACCCCAGCACCACTTTGGCCACCACAAATCCCATTTGACCAGACCCGAGATCGAACCCGATCCGCCTCGGTGGGAAGCCAGTGACTAACCGCCATAGCTATGGCGCGACCTTGTAGAACTGTAGTCCTAACACTAACAAAAATCATGCCTTTGAATTCGTTTACTTATTTCAGAAAAGAGCATAACAGAACACGCGGGGACCTATATTCTGATAGAAACCGAAACGTGTTCCCACAGCTTACTGTTGCTGGGCACATGTGATATGATATGATATTATAAATTCAATATTGGGCCACAGACGGAACAAAGTCTAAACAGCAGATCCGTATCTTTGCTTACTCGTATATTCTGTATATCCTCTGTTGAAACTCGTGATTATTATTATTATTATTGTTATTATTATTATTATTATTATACATAACTTGGGCATGTACTGTCTTCGCTCGCTTGGAAACCGGGATCGTGTGTTCGAATCCCACTCAGGGCATGGATGTTTAGTTTGTGTGTGCGTTATTCTGTGTTTGTGTACAGGTAGAGGCCTTGCGACGAGCTGATCACCCACCCAAGGAGTCCTACCGAATGTGTAAGATCTAGAAAAACCGAAGTGAACGGAGATGTTCTTGGAGGTAGGCCTAGGCCCACTGGGGCTGTAGTGCCAAGGAAAAAAAAATACATAATTTGATCTTTTGAGAACCCTCACTGAAATAAATACACGAACAGGGAACTGAATGGGGGACTACTGTATCTGTTCGTTGGAGACCTACAGTACATATCTCTCTCTTCTTGCTCCCACTTCGGAGCATAGGGCTGATGTCTCAGTTTCGTGATCATTTAACATACGGTAGGACTCCTTGGATGGGTGATCAGCTCATCGCAAGGCCTATACCTAAACACAGGACAACAAAAAGGCAGAAGAAACGTATGCACACACCAAATATCTATGCCTTGTGTGGGATTCGAACCCACGATCTCGGCTTCCGAGTGAGCGTAGACAGTACATGCCTTAGACCGCTCTGTTACCGTGCCCGGCGAGCTGTAATATCTACATAAATAAATCAGACCCAAGCAACAAAACTCACTCGCAGAATATTACTCGATAGTTCTATGGTGTATTAAAAATTGAATTATCGTCTATAGGATCAATGTACAAGAAGTTTTGAATTTAGACTCGCGTGAAGTAATAGGACGGCAAAATGTGTAAACTAGTACAGGATTTAACAAGCGGTTTCGTTTATCGCGTTTTTTTCAAGTGTGGTACAAAACTGAGATTCGAGGTTTGGCTTTGGTTCCAATTTCTTGATGTTGCTAACAAGTGTAATAATTTCCAAATAACCCGTCTGTGCTTCCGTTTTTGTGTTTCCAGACAGGATGACCTGGAGGTGATGGGTAACAGCTTGTGTCAGCAAATGGAATTCCGCCCCAGCGGTCCTTTCTCCCCACTGACGCCATATTACTAACACCCCTGGCTTCATTAACGCACCGATGTGTGTCCTGGTAGCTAAACTGGTGAATGGTATCCCTTATGAAATATATCCTTAGTTCTTAATATAATAACAAATATAGTATTTGGATTTGAGGTTCTCACAATGGAGGTTATCAAGAGTTCTCTGTCTTCTGGGACATAACGGTCCCCAATCCGTTCAGTAAACTAACGTTTCAGGGGGACATGTTGGCTTATTCTTTGAACGTGAAGAGGGGGCGAAATTTTAGTCCGAAACGTCGATGAGCTTTCAACGGAATACTATAAGGCGTTATATCCCAGAAGATAGAACTCTTAATGATGTACGTAGGCCTATTATACTTCAATATATATTAAGAAATTACACGGTTTATGTTTTCTTTATGATACAAGATATATTTTATTAACATTGAAAATGGAGAAACAAACTCTATATGGATAAAACCAGACATTCCAGTTTAGCTTTCCTGGCCTCCTGCTTTGTGTGTATTAAACATGTTGATGGAATATTGCATTCGCTCGGTTACAAGTTGCAACAAATTCTGTGGGAGGATTTAGCAGAAACGTTGTTACGCAAATTTATGGACTGCCATGAAATATTAACCTAACAAAATGGCAATTCAATATAAACTGTTTCTATCTAAAATATTTGCAGCTATTTAAAAATGAAATAATTGGAAGGCCGTTTAACAGAACTAAATCAATATCTGAAAATGTACAACTCACTCAAATATATTTACACTACATGTAGACGCCAAGCTTAGGGGTTGTAACGTATAATTGATGAATGAGTGTTATCTTTTGTGATAAGAACATAAAGGACAATAACCTCCGTTGGAGTACATTATTATGCTGGGGACCATTTTCTTGCTGAATTTTCCCACATCACCACTCCTTTAATTCTTATGTAAAACACAGTTTTTCGTATTATATTATATCAATACGATTAATTATTGAAAGTTAGGCTACAGATAATTTTTATGTAAACAGATGTGCAACAGAAGCAGAGCACTGTATTCCTTCTAAGATTTGAGGCTGTCTGGAGGTGAGTATTAAGTTTATGAATTTATGGAATGTGACGGAATAAAAGTGTGGGCCCAATGTTAAAAGTATGTCATCACCAGGGCCCGGATTTTGATGACATGAAAATATTTAAAAAATGATGTATAAAATGACCGAAAAAATCCAGAAATATGACCTAAAGGAGAAAAGAAAAACACTTCGCTTCCATGTTATTCACATATCATAAAACATGTGAGGAAAAATCCCCTAAAATGGCCAAAAATGACAAGAAATACCCTTAAAAGTCCAAAAATTTACCAAAAAATTACCTCCAAAATGAAAAAATGACCTTAAACCTAAAAACGTCAAAAAATGACAAAAAACTGCCTATAAAATTTACATTTCTGTAACCAGCAGCTCATACGCGAGATTTATATATTTAAGAGCATCGCATAGGATACAAGGAAAAAAAGATGACATGTCATCAAAATCCGGGCACTGGTCATCACATTAAGCAGCAATGCGGAGCATTTGAATGCCACGATAGGGGTCATTATAAGAGATCTGAACAGTTTGATCTGAATGTCGCTGATTATGAAGATGTAATAAAATAGCCATGATTTTCCCATATGTGCGTATGACAGTACTGGAATTTATCCAGAAGCTCTGCTTCCCGCCAGAGCCTTAGCTCAATAGAACCTAATATTTCAAGATCTGGACTAGAAGACTTATGAACCTAATGAATACAAAAGAGGCAATTTCGTTGACGTTCATAAGAGAAGTCTTGAGCGGTTCACTAACGCCGTGGAGCTCAGTCCTTCTTGAGAAACCGCCAGTCGCTCAGCTACTCAAGTCAAAGTAACATTGCGACTTACGGTCAGTCAGTCAGTATGTCTTGGTGTCTAGCCCCATATGGGGCTCATGACCAGATAATTATTACTGCTTGACAGTTATGGTCTTGTTTTTTGTGGGGCCCCCTCTCTGACAGAGGATGGGTCTGTCTTTTGTATATGCTGCTGGCCCTTTCCAGCGCAGTCTTTTTCGGGTCCGAGTCCCTTGGGACTCGCGACCATATTTTGCTGTCTCAGATTTGAGACCTCCCTTTTTGTCGCCTCCTACGACTCGCAGGGTCACGGTGGAGGTATTCAACCCCATCTCCCGCTCAGGTACTCAAGAATTTCCCAACATTTTATGGAACCCAAAGTTTTATTACCTTGCTCACAAGAACTTTCCATTGGTCCCTAGCCCGAGCCAGATTAATCCAGCCTATATCACCTCATAAACTTAAGCTGTTACACTTCTTAATACAGGAATAAAGTCCATCAAGCGTAACTACACATAGTTAAATAGGAGAGAATGAAACTTTGCAATTACAGGACATTGTCTCCATCATAGTGTACTGTGAAGTTTGTTACACTTGAAGAAAGTAGACTTCTGGGATGTGGTACCGTGTAGATGTGGTGTCAACCGACGTTTCGGAGGAATGTATCGCCTCCATCTGCTTGCAAATGTTCTCACTGTCTCTTCGCTTGCGGATTTTCTTATTTTTCTTTCTACCATGAAGATGGAGAAGATACATTCCTCCGAAACGTCGGTTAACACCACATCTACACGGTGCCACATCCCAGAAGACTGCTTTCTTCATAGTCACCGCCGTGAAAACCTCAAATCTTACATTTGCTACACGTGATGGACCCTAGTAACCATTCGTGTACATTCTATTGACATCGGATAAACATGCATTTTTCTTTCTTTGTTTAAATTATATGCTACACTTCGCATTGGTTCTAATTTCATGAAACGTATAGTGAAACATTTATGGGGTCCGTGCCTTAGATAATAATTCTTTTAGAAATATAATGCCTCTGGACAGAAATAAAACTCTAATTGCTTTTGTGAGATTATCAACATATCTATTGAAAGATTTGAAAAAGGTGTCATGTTTTCATCTACTTCGGAGTAATTTTTTTTTAATTCGCTAGTGGGGGGTGGAGTCAAGCTGGGTCCACTCGGCCCGGCGGCCACTGATTGACCTATTGTACGTGCCCCTGATGATTATGATGATGGAGAATTTGGTGGAATGAAGATTGGCAGGGGAAACCGAAGTACTCGGTGAAAACCTGCCCCAGCGCCACTTTGTCCACCACAAATCCCACTTGATCAGACCCAGGATCGAACCCGGGCCGCTGCTGTGGGAAACCAGCGACTAACCGCTTGAGCTATGGCGCGACATACTTCGGAGTAAATATCAATCATATTGAAAATGTAATTGTCAAAATTATCAGTCTTTCTATCCGGTGTAAGCTGATTAGCAACACACTGTGCATTAAATTTCATCATGGTTAAGACAGATATTGATTTTAAAACGAGATAAACTGATTCATGCGATCTATATGAAGGGTTCAAGTAAACATTTTGTAAGTTTGAAATGTAAATAACTTTTAAATCTCGTACATTTTGTTTCTATCTTCACAGTACTTCGTCGTGTCATATGACAGTCAAGAAGTGAAAATTTCTTTTGTTGACACGAACGTCACAGTAATGTAATTAAGATTTTCATGGGGAGTATCAACAGAATTAATTTACGAAATTGTTGGATATCATAATATGGTAAGGTAAGGGTACAAATATGCCGGTCATGGTAGCCGAGCGGTCTAAGGCATGCACTGTCTTCGCTCGCTTGGAAACCGGGATCGTGTATTCGGATCCCACTCAGGGCATGGATATTTGTGTGCGTTTTTCTGTGTTTGTGTACAGGCAGAGGCCTTGCGACGAGCTTATCACCCGCCCAAGGAGTCCTACCGTATGTGTAAGATCTAGAAAAACCGAAGTGAACGGAGTTCATGGAGGTAGGTCTAGGCCCACTGTGGCTGTAGTGCCAAGGGAAAAAAAAGGGTACAGATATCCCTTGTACTTAATTGTGTAATTAAGCACTACGACTTTGAAGCATATGAGGCGTGGAGATGTAGCTCCACTATCCTTAACCTCGACACTAGATGGAGGTGTGCGGTCAGCTTCATGTCCCTCTCGCTCTATTCCCTGGAATAAAAACTCAGGTATCCAGGGAGTAGGAGGATGAGCGGGCCTCAGAGAGGGTCTGAACCCTTCGGAAGAGAGAAAAATTTCTTGCCAAATGCCGGGAATCGAACATCGGTCGCCCAGCCGGTAGCCTAGTGGCTATACCAACTGACAGATATAATGTTCACTGTATAATATATTTAGTATTCTGCACTGTATACAAAATAAACATTTAAGAGTGTGCGTTTTTACGTGGTTAGAAATATTAATTCATGTAAGTTTCAGTTTATTTGGTTTGCAAAAAGTAGAGGTTAAGAAATTGCAAGAGTTCGTAATACTACTTGAATTTTTAATAATAACTCTCTTCAATCCTTAATAATGTTGTCCAGAGATGCATTAATTCTTTGACCAAAATATTATCCTCTTATTAAGTAAGTTTTTATGAACACAGGAATTCTGCTATTACATATTCTTTTCAAGAAATTATAATGAAATTACAGCATGTAATATTAACTGCAATTATTCATGTGAATGAGGTAATGAATCTTCTGAGTTCGATGAACGGCAGAAAACTCCTCTTCCAGTTGAGCGACTGTCAAATCCTTAAGAAATGCTCTGCTCCATTAACTTAATTAGTACTACATTTTTATGAATTTCAATGATTTTTAGGGATGTTACTTGTGTTTATTTTCGTGTTAATAAAGTGACCAGAATTTCCTATTGCTGCTTCCACAATGAGTGATGTGCCTCTATACTTTTGAGTTCCCACAATGCAAACCAGTGTGATTATATAATAAACATAGAAATGAATTAACTGTGAATTGCATGTAATTACTTATTGTTGCAATGTGATAATATGTATAATAAATTATATTTACTGACAATGACATTTGATTGTGAGTTATTTTAATGTTCTCCTTTCCTATAATAAATTTCAACGGAATCTTATAGAATATGATGTGATAGACAACCATTTCTAACCTGATGGACTATAAATCTAAACGTTACTGATTATATCACTTTAAAGAAAGAATGAATTGTTTGTTTCATTAAATTAATTACATAGACTTATCAGATTTATCTCTTTAGGTTTAATAACAAAATCCAAGCATTATGTTTATTAAATCGCTTTAACAAACCAACGAATAAAACTACGTGAATAGATTGACGTTATTCAGAAATCATCTACGGTAATAATTCAAAGCATAAATCCGTCCGTATGTCTGCCACCTTCTGTATATCTGCACTTATTAATGACAACGATTAAATTTAATAAAAACGTTGTTCGCTACAGAAAGGAAAACTGAGGAAACTGTTATCCCTGTTACCTGAATTTTTTCGATTCCAAGTCAAGATTTCCCCATTCTAAGCCCCACAAGAAACACACCGAGACCATAACGAGAATAAGCCCATCTTGACAGTTCTTCTTCTTCTTCTTCTTCTTCTTCTTCTTCCGCCGATCTTAGGAACGATTCACGAGCCACTCCGAAACTACAGGAATTGTAATTTACTTCAATGTACATTAATTAATTAAATAATTTCCCTGGGGAGTAAAGCGAGGCCGGCGCGTAGGGCTGACAACATTACCGCCAACTTTGAGCTGATTGTCTAGATAATGTGGGACCCTCAACGTCTCACAACCCTATGGGCCTTCACGGCCTGTTACAGGGATAGCTTTACCTTTAGTTTTACTTTATATTAATTTTAACTTTATGGCATATGCACGAGTGTATCATATGAGTGTTATGCATTGCACAAATACGGATCCATATTAGGCATTCAATTAACTACAGACGTATTTGTAGAACTACCTGATGATGTGTCCCGCGAGGACCGAAACATGTAGTAGCCACTGAAATAACTCAATTGTTAAGAATTACCTTGGTTTTTTTATTAAATATAGCAATACCTCATATAGTCCGGGTAATCGGTTCCGCCAATATCCCGGACTGTTTGAAACCGGACTAATCGAGGAACTAAATATATATAAAAATGATATTTGTTTAAAAAAAATCTCCGTTTTTCAATAAATAAAACGCGATTAATAAATTCAAATGTCTTTATTAGAAATAATTTAAAAAATTCATGTTTTTCACAAATCATTTTTTATTCTATAAAAATTGCAATATTGATGTCTGCACATTTTTCTTCTTTGACCTTTTCTCTTCATACATTTCGTTGTAGCAACGAATTGCATTGTTTATCGTTCGGCGAATTGCAAGGCTACGTTCAAAATTGGGATCAATTTCCATAATATGCTCTGACAAGGTTCAACCATTACAATAATTTTTTATAGTTGTTCAGCTGTTAATTCTCGTGCAGGTACTTGAACACAGTCGTCGTGGTCTAAGTTGTCCTCCCGTTCTTCATAAGCCCGTTGTTCATCTATGTTAATGAGTGTTTCATTATCTAGTTCATTAGTGTTCGCTTTGATGCACTTAATTACGTTGACGGAATCTGACTCATTGAAACCAAGTTGCTGTCCAGTTTGCACTGTTATTAGTGACTTCAGCAAAATGAGTTTCAAAACCAGTGAAATCATTTGCACAATGTGGCATGATATGTTTCCATACTGCCCTCATATTGCTTGCCGTTAATTCATGCCATGCTTTGCCTATATTTTCGATAACGTTTCTGATGTTGCAGCTCTTCCAAAATTCCGTGAAAGTAGTGCTCTCCCCACCTCCTCCACCGATAGCTATCAGAGCTCAAGAATGAACGACCTGAGCATAGGTACAACGGGGAACCCCAGAAAAAATTGAAATATGTATCGTCTCGCATAACTTTAAAACCACATAAAATTAAACCGCACAAAAACAGACTTGACTGTATAAAGGGAAAGAACCGATCATTTACGCATTAAAAATAATTTTGTGTACTAGTTTTTTTTTAGAATTTATTTTTATTTTGCTCAATTAAAATTTAATTTGTTTTGAAACTTTCAAACCGGACTATAGTGAATCCGGACTGATCGAAACCGGACTATGCGAGGTATTGTTGTACTGTTATGTTGACGGCCAAACATTTTCTCTTTACCTAAGAATTCTGTTCTTTTTTAAGAGTTTTATCTTCTGGGATACAATGCCGTCTGGTCCGTTGCAAGTCAACCGACGTTTCAGAGGAACATGTCGCCTCCATCCTCAGGCTCGAAGAATAAACCAAGCAAGAACCAGAATGAAGTAGGTTCTGCTTGCTATAAATTCCGGACAGAGCAGTCAGTCCCTGACCGGGATTCAAACATTGTTCGCCTTGAATGCGAGCCTGATACGTTTTCACTATGACAACCTTTACGTTTCTTTTTATGCTGGATATTAAATTTCGTTATTATTTGAGAAACGATAGGCGAAATTTCTGCTTTCCACAGGGAAGTGAAAATGAGGGTTCTGCCATCAAATTCGATTAAGGTAAGAAGGTAAATATATTCCTGTCAGGGGCCGTGAAGGCCTATAAGGTTGTGAGACGTCGAGGCTCCCACACCTTCTAGACAATCGGCTCAGCCTTATGCACCGACAGCAAGTTGGCTCGAGCGGTGACGCTATTGACTTCTATTCGGGAGGTGTCCAGTTCAAATCTTGGCCGAGATACTGATTATCCTGAGGTTTTCCATATTTTTCTTCAGCATCTCCAAGCAAATGTCTGGATATAACTTCAAATTAGACCACGAGAATTTCAATTCATATCCTTTCGATTTATTGTTCACTAATCCTTTCTCACTGGGAAGACCAAGGCATATGTGGGTGGATAATATTAACATGGATCTTAGAGAGATGGGATGGTATGGACTGGATTGATCTGGCTCAGGATAGGGACCCAGTGGAGGGCTCTTGTGAACACGATAATGAAACTTCGGAGTCCATAAAATGCTGGGGAATCCTTGAATAGCTACAGAATTTGCGGTTCCTCAAGAAGGGCCCATCTCCCTGAGTAGGTAAGTAAATCCTCATTTCTACGTGTGTGCTTACTGTTTTTTATCAGAGTTTTGGACAAAAATATTGCATTCCTTCCCATATTTCGCACGCGTGCAACAAATCCCATTCATATAATCTTTATGATAGCTACCAAAATTTCGGGATAATTTATTGTCTTCATCTTCTCTTTCGAATTCTTCTCTGAAGATTCAGGAGACTTGTTCCTCCTAAACTTTGGTTTCCGCCTACTAGAATACATGGTGTCATATCTGAGAATGCCTCAGCGTGAACGTCCACCGCCCTCAAAACTCATGTTATGTACCTCATATTCTGAACTACCTTCCAGGCCTTTGCGTACTCTCTGACTGCAGATGGAACATGTAAGGTCTAAAGGTTTCACAGCGGTGGTTACGAAGAGTTATATCTTCTGAGAAATAACGCCGTGTAGTCCGTTGAAAGTCAGCAGACGTTGCGGAGGAACATGTGGCCTCCATCTTCAGGGTCGATGAAAAAGTCAAGCAAGAAACCAGCGTGAAAACATGTGGCTCGCGGCTGTATGGCGTTATGTCCCAGAAGGTAACTCTTCAAACGGAAAATACTCGTTATTAGTGCGAATCCTTGAGAGCCAGATTTGTAACGATAAGGACACACCTTACAACAGGAATGACATTGAGGAAAAACATATCATTAATTCTGAAGCTGTAGCAGTCATGAGGTAAGCAGCAGTCGACACAATGTCAAGGGCGGTCGGTCTGTCCTTCGATGACGCAAGCTTTTGTCGGTTAAACTGCTAGACTGGTCGTGATACTCGATACGTGTACAGTGGGCATTGCATTATGTTCGTTTCAAAATAATAAGGAAATCATACGCAATGCATTCTAATCATGATTCATTGTCTCTGTCACTACATCTGCTCTCTACGGCAACTGCATCAAGCAGACGAGCGCAGCGGTCACTTTGGTATGCATCCTTCATCTTCAAAACTACTGAAAGGAACTGTGTGAAATTTGCTACTGAAGTCTACATAGCAAGACTTCTATCTTCTGAGACGTAGCGCCGTGGAGTCCGGTAAAATTCACAGGAGTTTTGAAGGATCGTACTGCCTACATCTTCAGGATCGAAGCAAGAAACCAGTGCCGCTTGGACCTTGCTGGTTTCTTTTTGGCTTACTTTTAGATCCTGAAGGTGGAAGCGACATACCTCTCCGAACTATACGGAACTACAACCCGAAAGACCATACTCTTCATAGTCACAGTTTTGTGAACCTCAAATCCAACACATTTATGACATTTGCTGTGTGATTTTTATGCGATTAGCTTTGAAATGGTAGATTTCAGCGAGTAATTTGTTCCATTCCTCTAATTTTCCTTCTTTTTATGTACTGCCAAGGTATAGGCCATAAAGCCTGATCCGAAACTCGCTGCAAGCACAGAAATTTCGGAGATTAACAGTTGTTGCGCGGATGGGGCCACAGCTTTTACATAAATGCTACCGGAACGACTAGGAACTTTGATTTGGGGGTGTTCATGCCCAAGAGAAACTACCTTCACTACAGCTATCGAGCCTGTTTTTTTATATTCATCAATATGCATATTGTGCCATGACGCTTGAGAGGCGAAATAGAGGAGACAGAGAGACGCCCTTGCTAAGTGAGTCGTGTCGCCGCGCGTTCCGGCACGAGGTGGACAGCGCCGCTGCAGTGGAACACGTGATAGCACGTCTCCCACAACAGATGAACGGTGTTTTCTGTTGGGTCCGTACAGAGAATCGAAACACAAGAAAATAGATCTACTACGAGATTCTGTAGTTCAAACAGGATCGCTTCTTCAAAATTCCCCCAAAATTTATGAAATAGCCCCAAGTGGAGAAAATTAGAGGATAGAGTTGAAGCAGACAGGCACACCCTCTGCAAGTTTCTGGATGGACAGGCGCTATTTATCGGCTTATTTCACAAGTAAGCGGCAACATACAAGGAAATGAGGGACGGCCTTCAACCGAGCAGCTTGGAATCGACATTCTTCACAGGCAGTAAAAAACAACCGACCAAAAAAGAGACGGAAACTCTGAAGATAGGTGCTGCACTAAGAAACAGAACATGCCACTTTCAACTTACCAAACCCCACGGCCGTTGGCAACGATTAACTCCTTTACGCCACTCAGGGACTTCCATGTGGAAAATTCGGAGCCAGGCAGCGAAGGAAACTCGACTGAAACACCTGCAACAAACGAGAGTCCGAGCATTAACAGCTGCGGTCAACTTAGTCTCCAGAGAGAACTGGGAAGTGTCGTGAGCGGAGAGTTCTTCCGGAACTCTGCAACAGGAACACGGATCACAACTAAAAGTACGGCGGACTACAACACCGTACAGAAATTCCTCACTGAGAAAAATATCCACTTCTTTTCATTTTACACAAAGGCGTATAAACCTGTTGAAGTCATCAGGCAATTGACTGGCAATGTTTCTGCAGACGACGTCACTGTGACCCTCCAGGAGATAGACTATGGCGTCATCAGTGTGAAACAGATGACTGCCACTTCAGAAGGAGGGAGCACACACGCTAGCAAGGAATCAAAAAGCTCCAGAAATCATCAAATTGGCAATGCTCTGTATTATAAGTTATAAAGGTTGAAGCTTATAAACCCCAAAACGGGCTTACACGTTGCTACAATTCTCAGGGTTTTAGTCATATCTGGGTGCACTACAGGCAGCCTCCTCGCTGCCTGTGTTGTAGAGTGGACATCACCCTCATTGCCCAGAGAAACAGAATTCAGAGAGTCCCTCAACCTGCTGTATGTAATTGCGAGTTGCAACACTGGGAATCCCCGCACCCAGCAAGTTACAGAGCCTGCGTCATGCAAAACAGGAATTACAGGACAGAAGGAACCTGCGAGAGAAAACACGGGGGGTCAGGAGAGAGAATATTCTTCTCAAAATACACAACAGATACATATATAACATTATCATCAGCTTCAAGAATTAAGCCCAATGATTTGTGGCTGTTCCCATTAGATTTTTAACATCAGTCCATCTGTTTGTAGGCTTCTCAATATAGGCTGTCAACATAACAGCAAAAAATAACCAATCGAATTGTGTACATTGGTTTTATTTATTAACTGCGACCTGTTCAGGTCCACATTTGGGACCATCTTCAGGCAGTTTCATTAAATAAAACCAATGTAAACAATTCGATTGGTTTATTTTTGTTGTTGTGCTGACGGCCAGAAAACCACAAATCATGATACACAGCAGGATGCAAACAGTAAAAGTTCTCAACAATTCCTTTTCCTACAAAGTTGAGGGCACGCGGTAGCGTAGTTGGTTGAGGCACTATGCTACAATCCAGAAGGTCGCGGGTTCAAGTCCCGATGAAGTTATTGGATTTCTTCTATTTACCTAATCCTTCCAGCCGCACTATGGCCCTGGGATCGACTGAGCCTCTAACGGAAATGAGTACCAGAAATATTCTTGGGGGTAAAGGGCGGCCGCCGCGTAAAACTGACAAACTTACCGCCATCTTTGAGCCGATTGTCTAGAAAATGTGGTACCCTCAACGTCTCACAACCTTATGGGCCTTCACGGCCTGTTACTGGGGTAGCTTTACTTTACTTTTTACTGCTATAGACTAATGAAGCTCTCGACACGAGAATGTAACTTTCCTAAATGCACCATCTAATTGAAATTCTTAAGGTTACAAATAAACTTGCGTGTCCCTACACCATCGTGAATGGGGGGGGGGCGGTTTGCAGCGAGTGGGGATCCTTAGCAAATACATATAACGCAAGGCACCTGTGGACCTTGAATGGAAAGAGCATTAGAGGTCGAGCAGGTATCTTCGAAAGTGCGTTCTTCCACGCAAGATAACACAGATCGTTGTAGTCAGGAGACGGAGCGGACATGAAGGTGAGTGCACAATAGTATCAAGCTATTAATATTCTGCTGTTTCAGTCTCTTAACCTCCTGAAGACACCTGTTTCGTTTAGACAGTTGTGTGACCCTTCTGGGACTTCAGGACCAGACACTGTATTAAGATATTTTCTTGCAAAGTGCAAGTCGGAGACGAGCGAAATACATTACAGGACCATTTTATCAGAAGGATTCTTCCTTCAGATTTAATATACATATATATACAGAGTGTTTCACGACTTTATGGCATAACTGCAGGAGGTGATTTCCTAGGTCTTTGTGATGAAAAAAGTTCATAAAAACATGTGTCGGATTTTGGACGGTTACAGAGTTATTCCCTAAAGTCGGAGTTAGACCGTTCTTTCATTCCCGTACACGCCCTCGTGTGAACCGCGGCTGTCAGCTGGCGGCTCGCTATTTTTAGCCAGCTACGGACAGAGCGTTCTCGTTATCTCGACACTTGAGAGCTACCTAAGGCTGGGTGGGTTGGTATGTCCGGCGCGGTTCACAACCGAGCGGCAGCCTGTGTTGCAGCTGGCGGTGACATTCTCGAAAATCAGATTTAAGCACCAATAAATTCAAATTAAAGGTAATTTCACGAAGTTAACTTTACATTCATACTTTAAATGTATCATGTATTATACTGGTTTATTATTTTGTTCCGTTTATTGTCAGTAATCGTTACCTTCTATTCTGAGTTTAAAACGGTCATAACTCCGTAACCGTCCAAAATCGGACACATGTTTACGTGAACTTTTTTGATCACAAAGACCTAGGAAATCACCTCCTGCAGTTATGCCCTAAAGTCGTGAAACACCCTGTATATGTATATATATCTTTATAAGAAGATTAAAAACTTAAATTAATTTTTGTTCTTATAAAGGTAGCCTAAAGGAAACTACATAATGCAGAGCTTCATAACTTGTACTCTTCACCAAGTATAATTATAGTGATCAAATCAGGGAGGATGAGGCGGGAAGGGAGAAGAAGTATGCATATAGGATATTAGTGGGAAAGCCAGAAAGAAAGAGACCACTAGGAAGACGAAGACGTAGTTGGATGAACAATATTAAAATGTAAGATTTGAGGTCTTCACGGCGGTGACTATGATGAAATCAGTCTTCTAGGTTGTGGCGCTGTGTAGATATAGTGTTAACCGACGTTTCGGAGGATTTCAACTTGTCTTCTACCCTGACGATGGAGGTGATACGTTCTTCCGAAACGTCTGTTAACACTATATCTACACGGCGCCGCATCCCTGAAAACTGCTTTCATCACTATTAAAATGGATCTTAGAGAGACAGTGTCGGATGGAATGTACAGGATCGATCTGGCTCAGGATAGGGACCAGTGGAGGGCTCTTGTGAACACGGTAATGAACCTTCGGGTTCCATAAAATGCTGGGAAATTCTTGGGTAGCTGCACGATTGGTTGCTTCTCAAGAAGAGCTCGGCTCCATGAGTGAAAGAAAGGTAGCCTAAATCGTAAAGGCAGGGGTACTATCTGGCATGCAGTTCACGTTGAAGTTAATGTATATTAATCAAAATACGAATATGTTCTCGTTGTTGCCTAATGATGGCTTTTCTCTTTTCAATTCAGTATCGAATGACTACTGCTCATGAGAAGCATACATTTAGAGGTCGAATTTTAGCATCCTGTTGCAATTGTTATTAGAATTTATTTGCATTTGAAGAATGCCGTATTCTTGGATGTGACGCCGTATAGATCTTGTGTAAACCGACGTTTCGGATGATCGTTTCGCCTCCATCTTCAAGGTGTAAAATTCTGCGAGCTAGGAGATACGTCATGAAAATTCAAATTTAGGGTGTTATAAAGACAGATAGTCGAATTTATAGGGCCGCATAGCCGTGTCATAGCTCAAGCGGTTAGGCGCTGGCTTCCCACCGCGGCGGCCCGGGTTCGATCCCGGGTCTGGTCAAGTGGGATTTGTGGTGGACAAAGTGGCGCTGGGGGGGGGGGGGTTTCTCCCAGTACTTCGGTTTCCCCTGCCAATCTTCATTTCATCAAAATTCTCCATCATCATAATCACCCGAGGTAGGCACAATAGGTTAATAAGTGGCCGCCGTGCCGAGTGGACACAGCTAGACTCCATCACCCACTAAGCGAATTAAAAAAAAATTATACGGCTGCATGGAATTCATTTGTCAAATATTCAAAACTATCACAGATCAGAAAAGAATAACTATCTAACTTACTAAGCAACAAATTTGAGCAGAGCCCGTCTTCTATAGCTAATAGGCGCTCAGCTAGTAAAGAATTTCAAGCATTTTATCCGCCACTGATCTCTATCTTGAAGCAAATAAATCCAGTCCAAATCCACCTATCATATTGTGACATGTTGACCCCTACCTCCCCAGCTGCACGTAGCGGTAACGTAACGCTCGCGTAATAGGCGAGTAATCACCCCGCATCCTGGCAGCTATGCGCGGTGACGTCACGAGCGGAGCCGAAGAGAGCCGAGCGGAGCCGAAGATAGCCGAGCCCCGCAACCTGGTAACTATGCAAGGCGAGTCAACAGCGGTGACGTAACAGGATGACGTGGCACTCATTACGCAACAAGCAAGCACTGCAGCTATATAAGTGAGCTGCACAGTGGCTGCGAGCGAGTTATAAAGTAACAGTCGCCGAGTTGAAACATAGCAGCCTGCGAGTGTGCGATACTTAAGAAGTCAGCGAGCGGAAGACTTTTCGTGTGCTTTCCAGACATAGTGAGTGCTGTAGTACAGTTATACTCGGAGTGTGTAATTCAGGGAGACTGGTATAGCTCCCGCGTTATTAATACTTGAAGACTCTTGAAGACAGTGTTAAAAGATTGTGTTGTAGGGTTTGTAAACTGTGGAAACCTGTAACGTTGTGATAATTAATTGTAGCCGTTATTTGTAGATTGTTAAATAAACCAATTAACGATCTCTACGGCATATTCAGCAACGAAACACGTTACACTATTTTTTAAGATCCATTTTAAACCATCCTCCCATCTGCGCTCAGGGTCTCCAAGTGACGCCCTTCATTCAGGGTCTTCTACGAAAATTTTTATCGGTTTCTCTTCCATGCATGCTACATGTTTCATCCATCTCATCTTTCTTGGTGTCATCATTCTAATAACACTGACGCAAGAGTACAGATTATGAAGATGCTTATTTACTTACTCATGGAGCTGAGCCCTTCTGGAGGGGCTGCCAATTCTGCAGCTACTCAAGAATTTCCCAGCATTTTATGGAACCCGAAGGTTCATTATCATGTTCACAAGAGCCCTCCACTGGTCCCTATCCTGAGCAAGATCAATCCAATTCAAACCATCCCATCCTTTCTCTCTAAGATCCATTTTAATATTGTCAACCCACCTACGCCTTGGTCTTCCCAGTGGTCTCTTTCCTTCTGGCTTTCACACCAATATCCTATACGCATTCCTCGTCTCCCCAATTCGTGCTACATGCTCTGCCCACCTCATCCTCCTTGACTTCATAATTCTAATTATACTTGGAGAAGAGTACAAGTTATGAAGCTCCTCATTATGCAGTTTTCTCCAACCTCCTGTCACTTCATCTCTCTTTGGTCCAAATATTCTCCTCAACACCCTGTTCTCAAACACCCTCAGTCTATGTTCCTCCCTTAATGCCAGAGACAAAGTTTCACACCCATACAGAACCACAGGCAAAATTATAGTTTTGTATATTCCAATTTTTATATTTTTTGACAGCAGACGAGAAGACAATAGGTTCTGGACTGAATGGTAGCAAGCGTTACCCGAATTCAACTAATTCGTATGATATTCAACGGCACAAAATATTTTCAAGAGCATAGAAAAAAGTTGTTACTATACGAATACCACTTTCTAGTGATCTACGCGTATATTTCTAAGTACAGATCCGCTTATGTTGCAAACAACAGAACTGAGACAACTTAAGAAGCATCACGGTGCCTCAGTATGCCACCATGACATATGCTGTAAGAATCCTTATGCAACTGTTCCAAACACAAAGTCAATATTATCGCAGCACTTTGCTGCATTTGGAACACACAGAATTGGAGTGCGAATGAAACCATACAAAAAAGCAGGTGATTTGTCTCGCAGGCAGAGACGGAGCTAAGATTTCGACAAACCAACCCAATGGATATTCAAGTGTTTAACACTAAACACGAAGAAAAGCTTTAAATATTATTTCGTAATAGGAAGATGGACATTCAGAGTTTAATGACTTTATGTGTTCTCTGCACGAGGTGTAGAGAAAGGGACGGCCATGTTTGACCGGCAGCCCGTCCATGCATCAACTGGAGAACGGATGGACGGAGCTTAATGATATTTGATACCTACGCTTAAATATGCCATTATAGGTGAATCCAGTTTCATAGTTTTTAATTTCCTACAGTACGTAGTAGCAGCGTAGTAGACACACGAAGTGGTGAAGTAGAAATGACAGCAGCGCCATTACAGACATGCGGCGACTACAATAACCAACAGTAATCATGGTAGCCATAGCGTACTTCTTATTTCTCTTCATTCTTTTAGGAATTAGACACTCTGGCATGTTCCCGTTAAGAATTAATCTGAAATAAAGCGTTTTACAGACAGCTGGCAGGACCTTTTCGACGGGTGATCGCCCCTTTGCAAGGCCGTTACCTACATAGGACAACACAAACACAGGAAAGAAAGCGGACATACATCAATGCCTTGTTTGGATTCGAACCCACGATTCCAGTGTTCAGCGGGGAGAAGAAAATTCGTGCCTTAGACCGCGCGGTCCCTGTAATCGACCCATAGTATATTAACCTGTCTAGAATAGTAATACGAATAGTTATAGTAACCAAAGTAACAATAGTGAACATCCCTTTACTTACTTACTCATGGAGCTAAGCCCTTCTTGAGGAACCGCAAATTGTGCAGCTACTCAAGAATTTTCCAGCATTTTTTGGAACTCGAAAGTTCATTACTGTGTTCACAAGAGCCCTCCACTGGGCCCTATCCTGAGCCAGATCAATCCAGTGCATACTATCCCAGCCTATCTCTCTAAGATCCATTTTAATATTGTCCATCCACCTACGTCTTGGTGCGAACACATTCCTTTAGCTTTATAAAATGAATTTTGCGGAAGTGCGAATTCAGAATGCCAAGGTACAATCAACACACATGGAGAGTGGTTGCACTCCGGTACGGACTGAATCTTTCCACTCTTGTTCTAGCTGTGTTTATGTTTCAGATATATCTGTTGTTACTGATTTGCCTCACGGTGAAACTTGTGGTCGTTGAAGCCACAGAGAACACCACGGCCAATATAGAGGAAGAAGAAACTATTGCTCCAAGATCTGGACTGGTATCGGACATTGTTGGAGGAATTACGAAACCTCTAAACGTTCTCTTGCCACCGAAAGCCAAAGAAGCCATCGTATCTCCAGTAAAGGACGTTGCTGATGTACTAGATGCCAAGTTGAAGGCTATATATCCAGGTAAATTATGTATTTAGTATGGCTGAGAGTCTATTAACCCTTTAAATTCCAATAGTAACTATAAGTGTCAGGTGTTTTAAGGCAAGAAGTTTCTGCCTTCTGTCCACAGAGTGTATTTGTGTGTTTCGTATAGCTACCACAGTAAGCAGAGATTTTATCCCTAAACATCATTAACAGTTTGCCCGTTGTAGCCGAAATGTAATGTTTCCTGTGAGGTACGAACTGAATCTTTATATATAATTTAGAACAATTTGTCGTAAAGTACACGTAAGATAGGCATGATCTGTTTGCAAAGCCTGTATTGACAAAGGACTTGTGTAATTTTCTGTCGTCCAGTCGATTCAGTCAATCCAATGGAAATTAAGGAACATTCCGGTGCTTACGTCATCCGACTGACTTGTAAGGCATGATTCACAGACGACAAAACTTCCTGCAAGCAGGTGTATCTGCTGGATATGAGAGTGGGTGAACGCCAGAGCCGTTCTGATAGAGATACAGAGATAAACCTTGAAGATCCTAAAGGGAATTGAAACCCGCCCGCCCGTCTTAGTGAACTATAATTGCGACTGTTGAGCCCTATGGTTTCAGGAACTCAGTGGTGTGGAGACGGCAACCGGGCAAGGAGCGCTGAAGATCTGGGGTTGTTCAAACTGACTGACGACTGTTGCAGGGAGCACGACAACTGCCCGGACAACATCAACGCGGGGAAATCGCGACACGGGCTCAACAACACGGGACTCTTCACGAGGTGAGCAGCTCTCTCCACCTTCTTCATGGCAGGTGGAGAAAGGAAATATATTTCATGACTTCTCCTTTTGTTCTTGGAGACTAATATCCTTCATATAAACAAGTCAAGCATGTGGATTGGCCTTGTATGTCGATCTGTGGTTTCTACGTGTAGAAATGTATGTTTTCTTTAGGTCCAACTGTGACTGTGACGACAAGTTTTACGACTGCCTAAAGGAAGCCAACACACTGATCTCCAAGAAGATCGGTGTAACATACTTCAATATCCTGAGGCCGAAATGTTTCAGGAAGGATTATCCTGTGTTAGGATGCGAAAAACACGAAGGGTGAGTTGACCAGAACTGTCTAAAGCAAAGATTTCCAACCTTTTCTATTAAGCATGTTAGTAAAAGTAGTAACGTTCTTGGCTTATATTCTGGGGTTTCCGGTTCGAATCTCCGTCCTGGGTGAACTTTTTCGTTATTCTCCTCAGTATCTCCATTTAAATACTGGGATAATATATTAAATTGAAGCCATGATCACTTTCTTCCACATATCTGCCATTTCATTCTTCAAAGTCATCCAGTCACTTGATAATATAATGTCTGAGTTGCTGACAGCGTAAATACATAGGCACGAAGTACAAATTGTAAATTACTCAACGTTTCACGATTCGCCGATTGATAAAAGGTAAAAATGAACTATCCCTGTAAGAAGCTGTGGAGGCCCATAGGGTTGTGAGACGTCGAGGCACCCATATTTTCTAGACAAATGGATCACAGATGGCGGTGATATTGTCAGCCTTAGGCACCGACCACCTTTTACCCCCAGAAAGATCCCTGGTATTCATTTCTGTTAGAGGTTAAGTCGACCCCAGAGCCATAGTGCGGCTGGAAGAATTAGGTAAATTAAAAACAAATCCAACTCAATTCAATGACCTCATTGGGAATCGAACCCGCGACTTTATGGATTGTAGTATAGTGCCTCGTTTCCCCGATCTATATGACAGTAATATTTTTCTTCTGACTCCCGATAACCACTGCACAATTCAATCGATGGTATACTAACGTAATTATTATTAGAATATCTGAACACGATAAATTTCTATACAGAAATTGAAGCTTCAATATGTTTTAGAATGGATGTTAAAGAAATGAGTTATAAAGGTGTGGAATAGATTGGTGTGGCTCTGGATAGGAACAAATGATTGACTGTTGTGAATGTGGAAATCAAATTTTGGATTACACAGATGGTCGAGAGTTTCTTTAGCCATCTAATGTCAGAATTTCAGGAAGAGCTCAGCTCCATGATATTAAAATCGAAGACATTTCATACTTACTTCCATTAAAAGTTTTGGCCTTCAAAATACATTAATGACAACATATGACATGTAAGATGGGAAATGATATATGTGTTTAAAGATACGGACTTTGTAATAAGCAGGGCCCGGATTTTGATGACCTGAAAATATTTAAAAAATGACCTATAAAATGACCGAAAAAATCCAGAAAAATGAACTGAAGGAGAAAGGGAAAGAACACTTCGCTTCCATCTTATTCACATTTCAGAAAACATATGAAGAAAAATTCCCTAAAATAGCCAAAAATAACAAGAAATACCCTTAAAAGTCCAAAAATTTACCAAAAAATTACAAAAAAAAATACCTATAAAATTTACATTTCTGTAACCAGCAGCTCATATCCGAGATTTATATATTTAAGAGCATCGCATAGGATACAAGGAAAAAAGATGACATGTCATCAAAATCCGGGCCCTGGTAATAAGGCTCCGCCTTCCCATTTCTCTGTGGTCAAGGGACCGACCACAGAACCACGTGTCATCTTCACAACTCGAATGCAAACGGCAGAGAAGGGAACATGAGCCGGGATAGCTCAGTCGGTATAGCGACAAGCTACATACTGGACGACCGAGGGGCCAGTGTGCAATTCCCGGCAGTAGGAGGTTTTCCTCTTCTCCATAACGTCAATACCGACTCTGGGGCCCAGCCAGCCTCCAATGCAATGAGTACCGGAAAAGATATCAGGGGGTTAGGCGGCAGGGGCGTAAAGCTGATCATTAACATCCAACTAGTGCCAAGATTAAGAATGGTGGATTTATACCTCGACTACCCCATATGCTTTCATGGCACACTGCTTAATTAATTAAGTCCAGGGATAATATTACCTTTACAAACTATGTATGAAAAAAACGTTACTTTCAGAATAAGCAACATATTTCTGCTGATTAATTGTGGCGAATTATATGAAAGTTACTGCCGAGTAGAATTTTCGGATTGAGGCAGGATTCGAACCATGTATCTCACGAATAAAATTCTATATCCCTACAGCTAGATGAACCTGTTCAATCTGCAACTTAAGAAATAGTGTCATTAGTGTGTAAAACAACAGGTTAATCATGAACACTCTGAAAGCTCGTGGATAAAATCAAGCAAATATATCATAATATCATATAACATTTTAAATTAATATCTTTTTTAATGTTTATATTTCTCTTCCTCTTTCAGGATAATTCTTAAGAGATGTGCAAAGTACGACATGGATTATTCACTGCCGCAGATCTGGCAGTGGTTCGATCCGAAGGAATTCTGATCAGCAGACAACGAATGTCTGGGATATAGACAGGAAATATGAGTCAAAAGCAGGGTGGCCCAAACTTAAGAGCTATAGACCAAATCTTGGCATTTACATATTTAATCTTCACTTTCCCAATTATTAATAACTCCCTAATCAGGGTTCAAAATATCCTCAATCCTTCGCTAATTCCGTACTAACCCGCGCGTTGGCAATGGCGTTTTCCTTAGAGACGTGGTTGGTCTATAATAATATGGGCTGTAAAAATCTACCAAACTACACGGCATCACATCCCTGAAGACAGTAATCTTCGTAGTCACAGCCACAAGAACCTCAAATCTCAAGGAACAGATACATTTCGAAGTGACCGCCGGTAGAAGAGCATCATGGGAAGAATTCTGCAGTTGAATTATCTCAAAATCATTATTAGTTATTCGCACCAATGGATTCGACTTTGTAAACGAAAATTCGTGAAAATAAGAAGAGTAGACTATGTTGAACATCCACAAAATGATAACGGGGAGGGGAAACCGAGTACTCAGATGATTTGTGCCAATGGACGAATATTCGTTGCGTACATGTAAGAGACTTTATTTTTCTCTTTTCTATACACTAGAAGCCGGCTCTGGGGCCCAACAAGCCTCCTATCCATTGGGTTCCGGAGGCTCTCTCCCTGGAGTAAATTGGTGGGACCGTGAAGATGACTACTCACTTTCTTCTATTTCCGAGTTCAAGAACTGTGGAGTTTTACCTCCACTCTCCCATATGTCTTATTGGCATACAACAAAAAACAAAATAAACTCCGTGGTTTTAGTCCTCAAGCGAACTATACCGACAGAGCGACCGCCGCTTGTCAGCGAAGTTAGTACTCGTACCAATTTTAGCGGATAGAGGTGTCACGTGGTCAGCGCAACTGATTCCCACGGCCGTTAATCTCGGTTTTCTAGACCGGAGCCGCTATTTCCTTGAAATAGCTCCTCAATTATCCTCACGAGGCCGAGTGGACCCCGTTCCAGAGCCACTACTTCTAGGAATAAATCTTGCAGAGCAGGGAACCGAACCAGGATCTCTGGATCTGTAGCCAGAAACTCTAACCACTAGACCACAGAGGCGGGCCTTATTGACATTGTGCTTAATTAATTAATCAACCACAGAGGCAAATTTACTTTAACTTCACATCTTCGATTTACATACATTTGTTAGAGAGGAAGTATTGACATGTGATGTTTTTATGCCTTCTTCTTGTGAAGTTTAAGTATAAACGGCACCAAAACATTGCCTCACATCTTTTTATCTGTTGTGTCAATGCAGGGAACATTTTTAAAACACCATTCGCTCTATTAGTTTTCTCGTATTCATTTTATCACATTCGTGGACCGTTTGTTGCATCAGAGAAACTTCACACCACGCAAATATTTGTGTTACTAATGTTTCATACATTTGTACATACGAACGAAATATACGCGGGCAGGCAGAGCTCACTTTACGTTATTTGCGAACATAACTAACTGCTAAGTGAAGCACTAAATTCTGCCGATGTGTTAAGGAAGTCAACAAGCTTTTTTAATGCTAGTGGGGTGGGACTAAGCCCCTTGTACTGAGGCCACTTCTGGTCTATTATTATACCAGCCCCAGATGTCAGGTGAGGGTGATTGTGGAGCAATTGGTGGAATGAAGATTGGCATGGGAGACCGAAGTACTCGGAGAAAACCTGTCCCAGCGCCACTTTATCCACCACAAACCCCACTTGACCAGACACTGGATCGAACCCGGGCCGCCGCGGTGGGAAGCCAGCGGCTAACCGCTTGAGCTATGGCGCTTCTACTAAGTCAACAAGTTAACGTGAAACTAATTTCAGATTTCTGTAAGTGCATGTTCACTTATTAATGGCTCTATAGCCCCTTGTTCGGTCCTGGCCTCTTTTCAGCCAGTAGCAACGCCGCTACCTACACAGAACAAATGCACACAGCCATCCATGCCTCGATTGGGATTCGAGCCCACGATCCCAGCGGTTGAGCGGATGAAGACACTTCATGCCTTAGGCCGGCCCCCAACATGTTTCGTTTAGAGTATGTAGCCTTCCAATTATAGCGACAGCAACAACAGTTTTTGGCATTCATGTATTTTTAAATATTTGAGTATGACTGGGGCAGAACATTCCACCAACTGCTCTATATTCATGAATCATCCTATAATCGTCGCTACATGGTCTCAATACTGACTGACATTGTCGTCACATAAAAACTTAAAAAAATAAAATAAAAACAAATATTTAGAGTTCGTGAATAGGTCGAACGCTTTATTTCCACGTTTTGGCATTTCGAAATTCAGTTGACTTCTAACACTTCTGAAACGATGAATACCATCGGTTGGTCTTACTTAGTTGATTAGAATCATCGCCATGTCAACATGAATCTCAAGGATTAGGTCCATTAGTCTATACCGTAGCCTACTTGAAAACCCTTACGTATATGGTTAATTAACATTTCATGAAGAGTTCTGTCTCTTGGGGTAGAGAAAGGGTAGGTTAATGAGAGTCCGCTGGAATTACCCCCAGAAGGGGCGTGACCAGTAATAGATCTCCTCGCCTCAACAAACAACCATCATTTCAAAACATGTAAAAGGCTTGGAAAGAATAAAAATATGGTTATGGGTCTCGATGGGACCCGAAAACAGGTCTGACTGTGCTGGCGAGGACCAGCAGCAATTTACGAGACCGACGGGGTTATGACAACGTTTAGTCCAGTGAAAGTCAATCTACGATCAGAAGGAGCATATCACGCTGCTATCTGACTGTTTTATACTGGTTTCTTGATTAGATTAGCTTTTGTCCTGAAGATAGAGGCAATATGTCCATCCGAAACTTCGGTTGACTTTCACCGGACTTCAAGCCGTTATAGTACCTCAGACAATGGTACTTTTCATAGCCACCGCTACAAGGACCTCATATTTTGTTATTCTCATTTATTCGTAGCGTAATTAAGACGCTGTCAATAGGTAAGATTGTGTAATGTAAAATTATCGGGGTTTCTACTGAATAATGAATTGTGAACGACGTGGAAGAAAACTGGCATGGCCAAATTACATGTCTTATCCCGTAATTTGCTTAGAGGGGATGAGGAAAACCCGGAGAACCTCAGAAAGGATAGCTGTACCCCGGGACAGAATTTGAATCCGCGTGTTCACTGGTCACGAAAGAGACCACAATTTAATGCACATGATATCGCTCAAGGAAACTCGAAACAAAACTCACGCTAGAAGAGATTTTCATAGAGTCTTGGAACTTCAAATATTTTTAGTTTCAAGATGTAATATTTAAGGAATACAGTTAGCTTTGGTGATTAATTTGCTTTGTAAGGAACTTAATTTCATTCTCAGAAGTTCTAAAAGAAAAACGGTAACTTGGCCTCCCTAGTAAGAAGTGGGAATGGTTACCACTTCACGGCAACGTCCGGGTCTACTGTTCTTCCAAATACAATTACAATATGTTTTAAAATTTAAAATTATTTTCGGGATAATTTTTTCTTCCATTCTTTCACAAATTTACCACCGTTTATTCTCCCATTCTGACATTCTGTCTGCACTGATAATTTGCTAGGAAGACTTTGAGTTAAGCTGCTTTTGATCTGGGGCGTGACGTCTGCTACAGGTCTGAAGACAGCGTGACTGCTGCTACAGGTCTGAAGACAGCGTGACTTCTGCTACAGGTCTGATGACAGCGTGACTTCTGCTACAGGTCTGAAGACAGCGTGACTGCTGCTGACGATCTTTACGGCTTCAGTCCTTCTTGTACAGCTTCCTGATACCGCCTAAATTTATGATTTGTATTAAAGAACAGTTGGGCCACTAGAATTGTATTTAATTATCCTTTTATTAATAAATATCTCCCCAACAGTAAGCATGAGTTAATAGATATCTTCCTCCATTCTTAAAAAATCAAATAAAATTATTAAATGTGTTACATTCGCTTAGAGTTAAGTGTGTTGTAGATGCATATAAAGATTATAATGTATCATACGGAAATGTAATTCTGTTAATGGCTGTGAATACAAGTATTTTGTCAATGCTAATTAGATTGTTTCTCTATTTATAACCGAGAGATTAGTTCAACAGAACTGAGTAGTAGTCCAAATGATAATAAATCGGACCCAAATTACGATTAATATAAGAAGCTCTTGCTGTGTTTTTCTTCATTCCAATAGCTGGCTGCCATCCTTATGCTCGCGGTATCTCGGTATCCTAGGTAAGGTAAAGGTAAAGCTATCCCTGTAACAGGCCGTGATGGCCCGTAGGGTTGTGAGACGTTGAGACTCCCACATTATCTAGACAATCGGCTCATTGATGGCGGTGAGGTTGTCAGCCTTACGCACCGGCCGCCCTTTACGTCCAAGAAGATTCCTGGTACTCATTTCTGTTAGAGGCTGAGTCGACCCCAGGGCCATAATGCGCCTGGAAGGATTAGATAATTTGAAAAATCCACATCATCTGGACTCGAGCCTGTGACCTTCCGGCTTGTCTGCTCGCTACTGATACCGGCCAAAGTGAACTGTGCTTCGGCTTGAGCGAACCAAACTGCTGGTCTGTCGGCCCAGAACGGCGGAAGCCGCACGGTCATTCTGGGCACTTCTGCCGATGAACTGTCTGCGGTTTCCATCATCACGTCGGGGTCACCAATGTGGGATGTCGTATGAATGATGAGGCGGTAGCTACGCCAGACGCCCAGTGAGTCGGACATGACCGCCTACTAGCTGAGGCAGCCCAGCGAGTCGGGCATGCCAGCGGAGTGGCGAGGCGGTCATTCCTGGCGCAGCGCAGAGCAGCGTAGTGCCTCAACCAACTATGCTACCGATGATTCCCTTGGTATCCTAGAAAGAATTTAAAATGTTCATAACAATACCTTAACCTTCGCTACCTTTCCAAACAAAACACCTTTCCTCTATTAATGCGGGTTGCGTTGTATTTTTTTATATAACGTGTTCCATTGCAACGACACTGCCCGCCTTGTGCGGGCCGCTTGGCAACACCGCTTCCCGCAGCTCTCCTATTGTTGCGTGACGTGTTCTTCTGTTGTATGTGCAATCAATGTTACGCTTATAAGTTGTTTTCTGTACCGTAACCTAGTAACGACTCACTACATGCTGCGACATGTACATAGCAAAGACACACTACATCCTCCACAAATGGTCTATTTCCTAAGATATCAGTGTGGCTTTGAATCCCTATCTATATTAATTCTGTGGAAGCATTAATTTGTCTGCTACCAAAAGTGAACCTGTTCGATTGTATGCACATGCTGTATTAAAAGAGACGATTATACATTGTGTGACTAAAGACGGAGTATGGATTGGATATTGGGTTTACTGACCACTTAAACACACAACTGGTAACTACAATTAATTACAGCGGTATAGCTAATTTCCACACTTTACAAACCACTATCTATCTATCTATCTATCTATCTATCAATCTATCTATCTATCTTTTCACAATCCTTTTTGCTGGACCTTGGGCGCTTTTTCAGTTTCTTAATCCTATACACAGTCGGTAGGACTCCTTGGACGGAGGATCAGCCAATCGCAAGGCCGCTGCCTATAAAGAGAACAACACAAACACAGAATAAACCCACATAGACATCCATTCCTTGAGTGGGATTCGAACCCACGATCCCAGTGTTCAAGCCAGCGAAGAAGGTTCATGTCTTAGACCGCGCGGCCACTGTGATCGGCTTTATAAAATACAAATCACTATAACACGATAAGTTCTCTCAATCTTCAATAGTCGTATCCTGGCAACGGATTTATAAGTGTCTCACTGTAATTTCTACACACATAAAGTCTTCTTCTCACAGTCAGACTTAGAAGTCAACTTCTTTTAATGCCTCGATCTTCTCTGCCGTCGATTCCGGAACTCTCAATCCAACTTTCTGCTGCAACTTCCAACTCTCTTGTTGCCATAACTTCTCAATTATCTTCGACTGCCAAAGTCAAAGTCTAAGTCTAAGTTATGCAACGACCGACGGTCAGTCGGTCAGTTTTTCTTGGAACAAAGCACCCACCTGAGGCTTAAGGCCAGATATTTATTACTGTCAGACAGTTGCAGACTTATTTATGTGGGGCGCTCTCTCTGACGAGAGGACGGGTCTGTCATTTGCCAGAGTCACAGTCAGCGGTAATAAGTGTGTTGTCAGTATGTACACTTTACATTTTATTAAACGCATAACAATATATACAAGTCCTCTGTCAATCCAGGCTCAGTACAACAGATCATGCCCTATCCTTAACAGCTCTTGTTGCAACGGCAGTCTAGTCACTTAAACGGTCTTATGCCTGACCACGGCCAAGTTTAACCTTGCCAAAGACAAAGCCGATTCTCAACTCCTTTTATAACCACTTTGCATGGACCAAATAGAAAACATCGTTTCAAATAATACCTCTATTGCTGCTTACGTATTAATTGCTGAGGGAACTTGTTTAATGAACTGTTGCTTAGCAATGGACATGTGGGAACTGCCCACATTCAAGTAAGTGTGACAACGCAAGCTTCATTTCTTAGCAACGACGAGTAAACAGCGGTTGCTAGGCAAAGCCCACAACAATACGGACAGTGACTGGTTTTCTATATGTCCGACTCTAGGTTACATAAGAAATACATTGAGTGGAAGATACAGTTACAGTTAAAGTTCTAGATTCTACAGTTCTACAATTCTGGTTCAGTGTGTTCATTATTGTTATTATTATTCTTCAAACGCAAGTTCGTCTGTGTACACGGTGCAACTACAATAAATACTATAGGACCGTTAAACTAGTGGTTGTCTCTTCATATGACATCCCACAGACGTATCCTCTGGATCCACTGTTCCGGCATGCAGGCGTCAAGCTTGCATATAAAATTATGGACTTCAGTCATTGTGAGTGGCCAATAATCATATCATACCCAAACCCCGTATCTCATGTGAAAGTGGGAAACTAGTGATAACCACAGAAGTAGTTTCTAAAATCATCACACGTATTTTAATAACTGTACATTGTTCATGTAACTTGCCACCTACATACAAGTCGCGAATTGTGTAAGTTATTCTGTGGACGTATTGCACAACATTCCAAACGGTATTCGTTGCAGCTCACAAACCTTAACTACAGCCGGAATGTGAAGGCTTTTCATCAGAGCACAAAATGTGTTAGATAAAACAAGCATAATCCACGTTTCAGTGGCATAATCACTCACAATACCGAATTAAAAGAACATCTGCGAATGATTTACAAAATGTATACATGAAAGTTCCATTAATGGCATTTGACAAGTAGGTCTTGTGACACGCTGTAATAGCCAATATAGCCAAAATTTAATTAACAGTTCATGACATACAGAAAGAAAGTTCATTTTTTGCCTGATGTAATGTAGGTTTTGTTATGGATTGTTGAAAATAGAAATTGACAAACAATATTTAGTCAAAGTCTCCAATGTCAAATTTAAAAGATAATCATCACAAATACTTAGGCACTGATTCTAAGACAGGGACAGACTTATGGACGGACTCACAGACAAATGTGAACTCCACATACGTTGTTCTTTCATATAAATAACACCTAATAATTGAAATAGGGTAAGGCGGTGTAGTACCTGTGTTCAATTAGACACCACGAAATGAGCCGTAGGGGACAGTGGAGGTACAGATCCACGCATTATTAACCCCAGGACTACATGCAGGTCGGCGTTCAGGGTGCGTTCAGGTTCCTCGACGGTTAGAGGCGGACATTACACAGCACAGCAACTAACTCCATGGAGCTGAGTTCGTCTTGAGAAGCAGCCAGTCCATTTTATGGAGATCGCAGTTTCATTAATACGTTCACAAGAGCCTTCAATTGGTCTCCATCCTGAGCCAGATAAATTCAGTCCAATAGTTGGTTTATTTAACTACGCTGTCAGTAGCTCGGACTATACGGCGTTAAATGGTAAGTATAATACCGAAAAAGACTAACTGGAAAGAATGCACAAAAAGCGGTCGTGGCCTAATTTGATTTACTATCCTAGCATTTGTCAGTATGGACTAAAGATAACCATTAATAAATTCAGGACGGCGGTGTCCGGGCTCAGAATTGAACGGGTCACCTTCTGAATACAAGTCAGAAGCTTTACCCTTGCTTAGTGAGGCACTATGTTACAAGCCGAGAGGTCGCGGGTTCGAGTCCCAAGGAGGTGGATTTTTTTAATTTACCTATTCCTTCCAGCCGCACTGTGGCCCTGGGGTCGACTCAATCTCTAACAGAAATGAGTACTAGGAATATTTCTGGGGGTAAAGGGCGGCCGGCGCTTTTGACTGACAACTTTACCGCCGTCTGTGAGCCGATTGTGTAGACAATGTGGGAGCCTCGACATCTCACATCCATATGTGCCTCCACGGCCTGTTACAGGGATGGCTTACCTTTTCCACCTTTTCTAGTGCACGAGAGTTGAGTTTCGGGAAAACGACGAGGTGTACATCTGCATAAGGTCAGATTATATCTGTGTTAGCATCGTGCAATTGACCAAATGGAGCCAAGGTAAAATCTCAAAGGATATTTGAGGAGATGAGCGATCAATTAGAAGATCTGGTTGTCTGTTTTTCACGGGGAACATCCAACGTTAACTACTGCATAAGTGGCTCGGATGGCCCACTGCAGTAAAACTGTTGGAGCAGAAATGGACAATGATTTCAAAAGCTGCAGCTGTGGGGCTAGCACTCCCGTTCCGCTATTCGGGAGATGTGCAATGCATCCAACATTGTAACTGGAAAACCTGAAAAAGGGGCCACCGGCGAGTAAAGATGTCAGTGGTTAGATAATATTAAAATAAATATTTGAGTTAATTTCACTTATGACAGATTCCAATGGCAGGCTGTTGTGGACACTGTAATGAGTCTTTGGATGCCATAAGAGCCGTGTAATTTCTTGATTAGTTTGGCGACTATTAGTTTCTCTAGAAGGACTCTACTCCATGCACTTCGTTAGGTATTCAGAAATCGCCACACCATTCACTTTGTATACAAGTCACACAATTTTCAATACAACGTGGAGTTTGGTGCGTTTGAAACAGCAGGGTTCTTGATAAAATTGTCTTTTCCTCTAGATCCATATTTGACGTCATAATGTTGATTATATAATCTCTCTCTCTCGCTATATATATATATAAGTGAATTGCCACTATCTTGACACAGTATTTGTTAAATTCTCTGTTATGTGTTCGGTTCAACAGCCCTCAAAACTATTGTATTTATCGTCGCAAGAATATTTTAATTTCATAGAAAAAGCTAAACGGTAGGCCCATAACCGGAAAAGGATTACGAATTTGTTGAAGACGGCCGTGGAATTTATATAACTCCACTATCTTCGTTGAAACAGGCCAGACAAAAGCGAAAGGTAAAGTAGCTCATGTACCTTATTACCACACCCCGGTGTCTTGTAAATGGAAGGCAAGGTGTAAGTATTTTTACCCCCGGTACCAGATAGAAAAGAATGGCAAACTTGTTCTTTATCATCTGGGAAAATCGTGCAGGTACACATTGCATATGAAATTGGGTTGACAACAGAGTCTATCTGAAGTTAATGATAATTAAGAAACACTATCCTTGAAGGGAATCGAACCTTGACGATCCATCACGTAGTTAGCTACTTCAATTGCTGACTGTCATTGTTTTAATCTTGTTTCAAAAAGAAATAACTTGTATAGTTCAAAGGATTCTGGCAACCATTCATAATACTAAGGATTAGTGGGTTTCTACTGTTTTCTAAACACCGGACGATGGACAAAGTCCAAAACACCCAGTAATCCCAAGGAAGAAGGCGGTCGGAACATGTCACATAAGGTCACAAATAAGGGCATTTCGATTCTATGTATTCCTGGTCTCACTGAGTAGATAAAGTTAAATATTTACGTGTTCTTATTTACGCCATGTAGACCTAAAAGAGGAATGGAAGTATAGTTCGACGTATTTTTAACCTTGGCGCCAGATGTAGCCTTCACTTTTCGGTCGCCTTGTCCCATGGGAAATATCCCCAAAAGCCAGCCTGTAGGCAGAAGGCTGAAGGGATGCCGGAGCTGGTCTGGACGTTGTTGAGAAGAAAACAATCTTGGCATAAATCAAACTTAACTTCCTCGGTCGCCCTGCCTGCAGCCTAGTGCCTATAAAGGTTGAGTTATCATACCTCTGTATTTCAGCATCCTGTTGCAATTGTCTAACTCAACATCCATGTATCTATCGTCCGTCAATATTTTAACATAATTTAATGAAATATTTGTAACATATCAAGACACCTGAAGATGGCCGTTTGGGGCCGAAATATGTAGTGTCGAAGTGTATAATATTAAACTAAAATTAAAATTAAGTAGTGAATAAACAAGTGTTGCAATATTGACGGACGAGAAATACACGGACGTTGAGTTAGCATACCGCCTCTCACTAAACAGGCGCCATTCTTTGTAATCACAGAAAAATATGCAGAATGAAGGAAATGAAATGAAATAATTACGTTATTGGTGATTATAATTTAAGTTTCAAAAGAAGAGCACTCTGACTGTCACATTTTTCACGCTCGTTTCTTGGTCGGATTATTCTTCGATAATAAGGAGGCGACATGTTCCTCCGAAACGTCGGTTGACTTTCAACATACTATATGGCTTTATATCCCAGAAGATAATATTCTTCATAACCAAAGTTGTGAGAACATTAAATCCTACATAATCCAGAAAATAATTTCTGAAAATTGTCTTGAAATATTTTAATGTTTTGCCGACGACGACGACGATGATGATGATGATGATGATGATGATGATGATTGTATAAAGTTCAATAAGAAGCAAGTACCATTCAGCAAGCACAGTCCGCTGCTTTCTTCTTGCTGACTGACTGGTTTACTCTTCGACTCTGAAGATGGAGGCAGTACAGTCCCCCGAAATGACGGTAAGCGTCTATCACACTACATATCGCCAAATCCTAGAAAACGGTGCTCTCCATAATCACCACCGTGAGGACCTCAACTCTCCAATCTGCTTTCTCATTCGAATTTAACTCCAGACGTTCACTTATATCGCCCGTACAGAGTGGTATAAAACAAGAAGATGAAGAATATCGTCTTCTGGGATGCGGCTGCAGCCACCTGCTTACGCTGGTTCCTCGCTCACAAATTTTCTACCCTGAAGATAGAGGAGATACGTTCCTCCGAAATTACTGGTACTCATTACTGTTAGAGGCTGCGTCAGGAATTAGTTAAATAATTTTCCTGGGGAGTAAAGCGCTGCCGGCGTGTAAGTCTGACAACCTTACCGCCATCTTTGAGCCGATTGTCTAGATAATGTGGGACCCTCAACGTCTCACAACCTTATGGGCCATCATGGCCTGGTACAGGGATAGCTTTTTTACTTTTCTTTCCTCCAAAACATCGGTTTACACAATAACTACAAGTCGCCACAATCCAGAAGACGGTATTCTTCATAGTCACCGTAGTGAAAACCTCAGATCATAAATAAAAAAATAATGTGACATGTTGAGCTATGGATGACGCCCCTCTCTCCCCGCTAGCCGTGACGTGCCAAGCGGAGCCGAAGTGAACCGAGTCCCAGCACGCTGGTTGCTAAGCAAAGCGAGTAAACAGCGGTTGCTAGGCAAAGCGAGTAAACAGCGGTGACGTAACACGGGATGCCGCAGTCACTACGTAGCGGTAAACAACTCCCAACAGCGTTGCTAGGCTATCGGCTACCACGGCGGCAGACAACAGTGGTGCCTATTACGTGGCTGTTTTCTGTGTTGTCCGGAACGAGGCTAAATAAGGAGCAGCGAAGACTATTCACAGGCAGTTCTTAAGTCAGCACTGAACGAGTTCTCAAGTTATGAGTTAGTTCTCGAGCTACGATTTACGAGTAAGCCAGGCAGTCAACCAGCATTTGCAGTGTAGTATTTGTGATACTGCCGATGGCAGTAATTGTCAGATTGTAATTTGTGTGATTGTAAGAGCGAATGTGAAATAAAATTCGCTATATCCAATACAGCGTTATACACCCAACATGTGACAATAATTATAATTTAAGGTGCTTCGGATTCCCCTGAATATTCATTTGAAGTTAGGTTCACGTACTCTTCTTGTATGTCATGTTTCTAGTTGCCATGAAGCATCATAACCACTGGCATCAGCTGCTGATTTTTCTATTAATGACAACAGCCTGGCCACATAGAAGCGAAGGCTGGTCTATTGCCTGGAAAGGAGGATTAAAGAACGACCCAAGATTTAGTTTAATTTTTCCAGGTATGTATTTCTTGGTCTCTGGTATTAAGGGAGATACATAGACTGAGGGTGTTTGAGAACAGGGTGTTGAGGAAAATATTTGGACCCAAGAGAGATGAAGTGACAGGAGGTTGGAGAAAACTGCATAATGAGGAAGTTCATAACTTGTACTCTTCTCCAAGTATAATTAGAATGATCAAGTGAAGGAGGATGACGTGGGCAGGGCATGTAGCACGAATGGGGAGACGAGAAATGCGTATAGGATATTGGTCGGAAAGCCAGAAGGAAGGAGACCACTGGGAAGACCAAGGCGTAGGTGAGTGGACAATATTAAAATGGATCTTAGAGAGATAGGATGGGATGGTATGGATTGGATTGATCTGGCTCAGGATAGAGACCAGCGGAGGGCTCTTGTGAACACGGTAATGAATCTTCGGGTTTCATAAAATGGTGGGAAATTCTTGAGTAGCTGCAGAATTGGGAAGACCATGGCGTAGGTGAGTGGACAATATTAAAATTGATCTTAGAGAGATAGGATTGGATGGTATTGATTGGATTGATCTGGCTCAGGATAGAGACCAGCGGAGGGCTCTTGTGAACACGGTAATGAATCTTCGGGTTTCATAAAATGGTGGGAAATTCTTGAGTAGCTGCAGAATTGGCGGCTCCTCCAGAAGGGCTCAGCTCCATGAGTATGAGTATGAGTATGTATTTGGTAATAGGCCTACGTCCATTTCATGTAGATTGCAGGCATCAGATTCCCAAGAAGTTCTCTGATCAGTGGAATTGGTTCGTCATTAATTTGTTTCCTGTTCGAGGGCTATTAGGAGAGTAATCTCCGTTTATTTAGGCAACTAATGTAGGAGCGGGGTAGAGCTCGCGCATGCGAGGTAGAGTCACATGACTCATTGGCTTGTAAACCATCACATGACTGGTTACCTAGTGTTTGTTCTTGTCTCTACATATGAGTTATGATATATCCTGCGTTTGATAATCTCACCAGCTGCGAAATTCGCGCTATTATCTGCTTTCTTCACGCAAAAAACACTTGTGCTACTGAAATCTATCGTGAATTATGCGCGGTTTACACCCAAAATATGATGAGTGAAGGAATTGTAGAATGTTAAAAAATGGGCGAATGTATATTCACCATGAAGAGCGAAGTGGTCAATCATTTATAGTGAGTGATGATCTAGTTTAAAGTGTTGACCAGAAAATCTGTGAAAGACGGCGCTTCGCAATGTCAGAATTTTCGTGTGAATTTCCACAAATTTCACGCAGCCTTCTGTGATAATGTCACAGGCTAGACTATCACAAGTTTTGCGCGAGGTGGGTTCCGAAAATTCTCACGGGTGCACACGAACACAGAGAATTGCTACGGCTTGGAATTTTTAGTTATACCATGAAGCTGGCGACGAATTTCTCAATCACTGTTTACGAGTAACAGATGATGAAACCTGGGTTTCATTTTTGAATGATGAAACCAAAAAGCAGTCAAAACAACGAATGCATATACATTCGCCAAACATTGTCTGCCAGGGGCCATAATAATTTCACATGTGTATTTTTCTCTAGTCGTATCCTGGCAACGGATTTCAACACAGTAGTTATACCAACTTCACAAAATGTCTTCTCTATACAATCTAATTCCTTTCTTACTATTTATTCTTAATCGCCTTCGACTGCCGACTGGATTCTATTCTCTGCTGCAACTACCAACTAAAGAACTCGACTCAATTCTAATTATAGCTGCGTGAGATCCTCGTTATATAGCCTGGGGACGGCTCCACAGAGAATACCGCTTCTTCTGTTGCTGCGTTTTGATTCACTGCTGCAGAGATGTGTTTAGCGTACAGTAGTTGCATAGTAGCGAAAGTGGCGCGTTCCCAGAGAGAATGTCGCTTGCAAAATGTTTCTATTGTTCGTGACGTCACAGCGTACGTGGCGCATACCTCTGTTGCGTATGTAGGGTCCATTACATAGCAACGGCTGCTTCTCTGCCTCCACAGTTCTTACGTTGAGCAAATATGCCGCAATACACGTACTTTAAATTTATTTTATGTGCTTTTTTCTAATCTTTGAATGGGGAATTCCCTCTGGGAGGATCGTTATGAAGCTTCTTCTTCGGCAAGTCTCGGGTTTTCAAGTTCCATTAATAATGAAGCCTATTCCTTTACTTACAGGGACGAAATGGTGTGGTTCGGGGAATATCGCTGCCAACTTTGCGGACCTAGGATCGTCTGAAGAAACGGACAAGTGTTGCAGAGAGCATGATAATTGTCCTGATAGCATAGAAGCCTGGAAATCGAAACACAATCTTACAAACAACTCTTTCTATACGAGGTAAGATTCTTCTGATCACCCAAGATATAATCTTGGCACCTTATATCTCCTCCATTCATTGAAACGATACTTTTTCGCCTGCATACGAGTATTCGGGATATTTCTCGAAACACCGAAAAACCTGTCCTCCTCACCGTTGTCCTGTTAGCCATCGCCTTCCGAGAAAACGGAGTCTAGACTCTCGGTTAATATGCCGTGCATACACAGAGGTGAATTTATTAAAATAAAGAAATCGTTTAGAATATCTTAACATCACACTAGGTATTCAAAATGTCCTCCATCGGCACTTAACCAAACTTCAAGTTACTCACAAAGACTGTTTAGCACTATGAAGAATGCAGTCTTCTGGGATTTGGCACCGTGTATATGTGGTGTTAACCGACGTTTCGGAGGAACGTATCGCCCCCATCTTCAGGGTTGAAGAAAAAGTATAAGTAAATCTGCAAGCGACAACACCGTGAGACACGATACTCAAATCTTACACACTGTTTAGCACTAGTTTGAATTATATGACCTCAACAGACCAACTGTCTCACAAAGGCTGTGCCTAAGTCTATCCAATGTTTGTGAGGATTATATGAATATACTTCGTTTCTTAGGTTTCCCCACAGAATAAAGTACAAGAATTTAAGCCTAGAGATCTTGCAGCCATAATCTGCAATGTATCATTTTTCTTATGATTCTACTTTTAAAACGTAAAAACATAAAAAGGTAAAACGATCCCTGTGGCAGGCCATGGAGGCCCATAGAGTTGTGAGACGTCGAGGTTCCCAAATTTTATCTAGATAATCGGCTCACAGATGGCTGTGAGGTTGTCATCCTTACGCCCCGACCGCCCTTTACCTCCAGGAAGATTCCTGGTATTCATTTCTGTTAGAAGCTGAGACGACACCAGGGCCATAGTGCTGCTGGCAGGATAAGGTAAATTGAAAATTTACACCTCATTGGGATTAGAACCCGAGACCTTCCGGCTTGTAGCATAGTGCCTCAACCAACTGTCAGAAAGTAACTAGCTACTGGTCGGACTATAGTGATTTGATTACCGAAACAGCCAGTGACTTATGTCTTTATTGCCACTTCAAGACCGGCTATCAATCCTCGTACCTAATTACTGTACCCGGGACTAAAAGGGCGGGAGAAAAACCTGACAGTTCACCTCCAGCTACTGTTGAGATTAAGAACGCTTGGAGATTTACTTTTGTCCTTTGTATACTTCATGTTATGGCACTTAGTCACAAGAATAACGTCGCTGCTACTACTGCAGTCAAAATATATCTCTTTTCAGACTGCACTGCAAGTGTGACGATGAGTTTTACTACTGTCTGAAGAAGAATAACGACTTCACATCTATGGAAGTTGGAATAACCTACTTCGACGTACTAGGTACACAGTGCTACAAGAAGGAATATCCCATCATAAGCTGTAAGAAATATAACCGGTGAGTCAGTCAACATGGCACATTTCAAGGATTTATGATGAAATACAAGGTGTGTCCCAAAATTCATGATATATATATATATATTTTAATTTATTGATGATATCAGTACAAAGTGTTAATATTCTTCAAAGTACTGTTCGTGAGCATCTACACATTTTTTCCACCGACTCTCCCATGCCCGGTACGTCCCCTCAAAGGCCTCGACGGGAACCTCATTTAAAGCTGTTGTCACGGCCGCTTGGATAGCCTGAATGCTTTCAAAACGGCGTCCTTTGAGTGCAGTCTTGATCCTCGGGAACAAAAAGAAGTCGGCCGGAGCTAGGTCGGGGCTGTAGGGTGGCTGCGGCAGCGTTGCCACGTGGTGCTTCACCAGGAACTCACGGACGAGCAGAGACGTGTGGCTGGAGCATTGTCATGATGCAGCCGCCAGTTAGCGGCGATGTCTTTTCGCACGCGGATGACCCTTTTCCTTAATCTTTCTAGATTAGTACGGAGCGTTGACGGTCTGTCCTTGGGGTAAAAACTCTTTGTGGACCACACCCTTGGCGTTGAAAAAGACGATGAGCATTGTTTTCACTTTGTATTTGTTCATCTTCGCCTTCTTCGGTTTCGGGGAAGCCGAGGTGTGCCATTCAGCACTCTGGCACTCCCCGTAGGCTTGCTTAAGCAGTTCGTGAGTTTCGGCAGCTTTTTTATTGAGCTTTGTGCAGAACTTGACCGCCCAACGTTGTTCGAAAGTATCCACCATCGCGCGCCGTGACGTGGTCACAGAACACAGGTGCACTAAATCAGCGATACTGAAGCCCCCGATGCTCGAGCAGACTGACCTTGGGCGCGCTGTGAAGCTAAAGGCCTCCCCCCCTAACCCAACCGGTTCCAGCGCCCTCCGACCAGTAGCAGCGCGGGAAAGAAATATATTTCATGACTTTTGGGACACACCTTGTATAAACAAAACAAAGTCTGTGGCTTTAGTTCGCAAGCGAATTATATTAACTGAGGCACCGCCGTTTGTCGGCGAAGTAAGTGCCAACTTTGGTGGATAGATGGTGTTGCGTGGTCAGCGCAACGAATCCCCACAGCCGTTAGTTTCGGTTTTCTAGACCGGAGCCGCATCTGTGATCTAGTGGTCAGAATTCCTGGCTACAGATCCAGAGATCCTGGGTTCGATTCACTGGCGCTGCCACATTTTCTGAGAAATATTAGGTCTAGAACGGGGTCCACTCAGCCTCGTAAGGATAATTGAGGAGCTACTTGAATAGAAATTTATGATCAAATGACAGTATAAAATCAAAATTATATTATTATGAAATTAAGATCGGACTAAATACGGGAAATGTTTACTATCATTCAGTTAAAACATGAAATTTCGTTTCTATCCCTAAACAGAGAGCAAGGGTTGAGAGTGGTTGAGAATAAATTGGTCAGGAGAATGTTTTGGTCTTAACACAGAAGTAACAGGGTAAAAGGTTGAGCTATCAATGTAAAAGGACGTGGAGGTCCATAGGGTTGTGAGACGTCGAGGCTCCCACATTTTCAAGACAAACGGCTCACAGATGGCGGTGAGGTAAAACTAACAGAGTAATGAATGATATTACGTATTGAAAATTTTACACTCCTCACTTTGTACTGCTATGGTGAATAACTCAGGGACAATAGTGTGATTGAATCATGTAGCACGCACAGGAAATGACTGCACACAACTATCACGAAACTCACCAATACATACATAACAACCAATAAAACCACTGAATTGCGCCTTAAAAACACAAAAAAGAAACTGTCGAAAATCCGAATGTGATCAATGGGTGTATTAGGAGGTAATATTACATCTAACTTAGACGTACAGGGGTATGAAAATATGGATTGCATTGCACTTGTGGACATAGTAAAGTAATTTCGGGTTCCATAAAAGGCGGGCCGAGTACTGACCAGTTCAGCAAGTAATATGCTTTCCTAGTAGGACTCTGCGGCGATCATAGTGGCATGAGCAGTCTTGGCTCGGTCCAAAGCTGTGATCATGAGTTAGAATCCCACTCAAGGCATTGATGTCTGTGTGCTTTTATTCTGTGTGTAGGCAGGGGCCTTCCGATGGGCTGTTCCCCCTTCCAAGGACTCGTACCGGCTGTGTATGTATTATCAAACCGAGAAAGCGGCCAAGGTCCATCAGAGCTGTGAAGCCATTGATAGAGAAATACGACGATTCTGAACAACACAGTTCATTAATTAGAGTATATCAGTTTTGCGAGGTTTGAGGTACTGAGGCCCAGGGCTATGAAGAGCACAGTGTCTTTTAGGATGTGACGCCGTGGCCTTCCTTCTTGTTTCCTTACACTTTCCTTCAACCCTGAAGATTAAGACGGCACGTTCCTCTTAAACCTTGATAAATTTCTACCAGATTATATGGCGTCAATCCATGGAGGTAATACTCTACATCAGATATACATTTCATATGGCACTAAAGCAGCATTTCTTCTCCTGAGCAATGTTTAATGCAAAGATTCATATACTTAGTAAGAACAAATACAAATATAAATCACTCCGTCCAATGTGACCTGTAAGTTTATTACTACATGAAAACTTAACACCTTACATGTTTCGGTCTCTGCGGACCATCTTCAGAGGGCAAACATCACTACAAATAGGAAACCACCATCACATAAGTTGTTTAGACGTAAAGTACGTACACTTATGTGCTACAATGCATAGTACACAAAATAGAACATTTCACAAACACAGCAGTTTCCTGGGAATGTGAAGTTTTTAAAAAATTATTTAAAATTTCTTGATGCTAATGAAATTTTTTTATCCTGGAAGATATAAAGAACCTCCACATCAAGATAGCCAGGTGGCAAAATATCTGCCCCATACAAGAGGGACGATGGGAGGACGAACACGAGCCTGCATGGTTTATGAATTTTAATTATTGACAATGCAAAAATTTTTAATTAGCATCAAGAAATTTTAAATAATTTTTTTAAAACTTTACATTCCCAGGAAACTGCTGTGTTTGTGAAATGTTCTATTTTATGTACAATGCATTGTAGCATATAAGTGTACGTACTTTACGCGTAAACAACTTATGTGATGGTGGTTTCCAATTTGTAGTGATGTTTGCCCTCTGAAGATGGTCCGCAGAGACCGAAACATGTAAGGGTGTTAAGTTTTCATGTAGTAATAAACTTACAGGTCACATTGGACGGAGTGATTTATATTTGTAATTGTTAGTGTGATGGACCAGAATGAAACAAATCAAACGTAGTAAGAAGATTACAATTTTATTGATATTAAGAAAAAGAGACAGACACTGCATTCCTTCTAATATATGCATTAACAGTAAATACACATCAGGGTAGAATCTAATGAGTGTTCGGCAAACACGTGTCCTTCAGTTTGGAGTATGCCTCTCTAGTCATGTTTATTTAGACAGTGGGAAATGTCTAGATAAGGTTGCTCTCTTCAGGACTAAGATAGCCTGTATATTAACCGATGTTTCAGGCCTCCACATTTAAGATTTATATTCTATTTTGAAGCTGGAGAGAGTTGCTTTCCTCAGAAACGTCTGTAACAATGTACCATACTACACAGCGTCACACATCGATAAGACAATAATCTTCACAGTCACCACCTCGAAAACTTCAAACCTCAAATATTCAAAGTAATTTTGTGTTCTCATTTAAATTATATATCACTATCTATCTGTCTATACTGTACAGTCCTTTTGTTGAGTCTTGGCCGCTTTCACTGTTTTTTAATCCTATAAACAGTCAGAAGGATCCTTGGACGGGAGATCAGTCAGTCGCAAGGCCACTGCCTATACTCCGTGATTTTAGTCTGCAAGCGAACTATGCCGACCGAGAAACCGCCGCTTGTCGGCGAAATTTAATGCCGAATTTTGCGAGTAGAGGGTATAGCGTGGTCAGCGCAAGGAATCCCCACGACCGTTAATTTCGGTTTTCTAGACCGGAGCCGCTATTCCTTGAAATAGCTCCTCAGTTATTCTCACGAGGCTGAGTGGACACCGTTCCAGACACACTATTTCTCAGAAACAAAAATCTGGTAGCGCCGGGAATTGAACCCGGACCCTGGGATCTGTAGCCGGGAACGCTGATCACTAGACCACAGAGGCGGTCTAGCCAGTACCTACACACAGATCAAATCAAACACAGAATGAACATACAAACACACAGACATCCATGCCATGAACGGGATTCGATCCCACGATCCCAGCGTTCAAGCGGGCGAAGACAATTCCTGCCTTAGACCTCGCGGCCACTGTGATCTTCATATCATGTACTATGAAACGTGTTTTAAAAATGGGAAAAATGTTTATACCGAATTTCAAATTAATAATCATGCCGTAGTTGAGGCGGTTAGTAGCAGAGGAAGGGAATGCTTTTCCTCAGAATGCTTCAGAATTCTCCTTCCACCAGCTGCTCCACTTTCATCAATCATCCTTCCTCTCGATGCTAAATAACCTCGATACTGACAGCGTCCTTAAATAATGGAGTTAAGAAGAAAATCTAGAAGTGGCTGCACGGATTGTTGCTATGCGGATACCAAGACGTAATGGCACGTGTGTTTCTTTACAGAATACTGATGTCAAGGTGTGAGCTGTATGAATTGAACGAGACACTGGAGAAACAATGGCAGTGGTTCGATGTTCCAGTGTACTGATATCACTACAGTCCGAAGCTAAAGCGTTCTTAACTAGATCTGTAGGAGCCATTTTCTTGCAATAAATACCTACCCATCCCAGACATTGATTTCAATACTTCTTGAGACTTACTAAAGTGTTGTGTTAACGTTACACAGTTACATGTACGTCAATTCTGAAATAAATTTCTTCATAATTTATTCTGAATCCGAGATATATCTATTAGAGATTCACTACATCTGTCCTTCTAGCGTAACTTCGGAGCTGTCACAAAAAGGTAAGTCAGATTCTGCTGAGAGGCTTGTATGGGTGTGAAACTTGGTCTCTGATATTACTCGTAAATCAGGAACACAGACTGAGGGTGTTTGAGAACAGGGTACTGAGGAATACCTTTCGACCGAAGAGGGATGAAGTGACAGGAGGTTGGAGAAAACTGCATAAGGAGGAGCTTCATAACCTGACTCTTCTCCAAATATAATTAGAATGATCAAGTGAAGGAGGATGAGGTGGGCAGGGCATGTAGCACGAATGGGGGAGACGAGAAATGCGTATAGGATATTAGTGGGAAAGCCAGAAGGAAGGAGACCACTGGGAAGACCAAGGCGTAGGTGAGTGGACAATATTAAAATGGATCTTAGAGAGATAGGATGGGATGGTATTGATTGGATTGATCTGGCTCAGGATAGAAACCAGTGGAGGGTTCTTGTAAGAACGACAGTGAACCTTCGGGTTGTATGAAATGCTGGAAAGTTCTCGAGAAAGTGCACAACTGACAGCTTCTCGAGAACTCAGCTCCAAGGAGTCAGTCAGTTTCGCTAAGTGGGGGGTGGAGCCCAACTGGGTCCATTCGGCACGACGGCCACTGATTGGCCTATTCTACCTGTCTCGGGTGAGAATGATGATGGAGAATTTGGCGGAATGAAGGCTGGCAGGGGAAACCGAAGTACTTGGAGAAAACCCGCCCCAGGGCCACTTTGTCCACCACAAATCCCACTTGACCAGACCCGGGATCGAACCCGGGCCGTAGCGGTGGGAAGCCAGCAACTAACCGCTTGAGCTATGGCGCGGCATCGAGTCAGTTAGTGCCAAGATGGTTGTCTAGCCCCAGCTACGTCATCTACAAAGACTGAACACAAGCCTGAAATTCATTCTGATTCCTCCATTACTTTCTTCAGCCTTTTGTACAGTTATTTCCTGGAGAATTGATTTCCTTTATTTGTCTTCATTTTGTCCTTTCTTTGTGTCTTTCAGTTAAGGACAGGAACCATTCACTTTTGCAGAACTCTCTTCCCCCCCCCCTTTGGCACTACAGTCCCAGTGGGTCTAGGCCTACCTCAATGAACTTCTCCGTTCACTTCGGTTTTTCTAGATCTTACACATTCGGTAGGACTCCTTGGGCGGGTGATCAGCACGTCGCAAGGCCTCTACCTGTATACAAACACAGAAAAACGCACACACACAAACTAAACATCCATGCCCTGAGTGGGATTCGAACCCACGATCTCGGTTTCCAAGCGAGCGAAGACAGTACATGCCTTAGACCGCTCGGCTACCGTGACCGGCGCAGAACTCTCTTGGATGGTAATAATTTTCCTTCAGCTTAATTAAGGGAGAACAGGGATTGTTCATCTGTGCCTTTCCCATGACTTGTGACTAAATAATGTTTCTAACTCCTTCAAGCAACTTAACGTTCATTAACGACGTGTTATGAGTAACGTCTCAGATATTCAAATACTACGACCGCATGTACTTTCTGATGACAGTGCTTAGGTTTCGTATTTCTCTGCATTTTGATGTCAGTAAGAGTAATCCAGAGTTATAAAAAAAACTAATATATAAGGGGGCACGCGGTAGCGTAGTTGGTCGAGACACTATGCTACAAACCGGAAGGTAGCAGGTTCGAGGGTCGATGAGGTAGATATTTTCAATTGATCTAATTCTTCCAGCCGCGCTATGGCTCTGGGGTCAACTCAGCCTCTAACAGAAATGAGTACCAGGAATCTTCCTGGGGCGTAAAGCGCGGCCGGAGCGTAAGGCTGACCTCACCGCAATCTGTGAGCAGATTGTCTAGATAGTGTGAGACCCTCAGCATCTCACACCCCTATGGGTCTCAATGGTCTGTTACAGGGATAGCTTTACTTAATATATAAACTTATATTTTATTACTTGTTCTAATAATTCAATTTGCCGGCCTCGGTAGCCGCGAAGTCTAAGGCATGAACTGTCTTCGCTCGCTCAGATGCTGGGATCGTGGGTTCGAATTCCACTCAAGGCTTGGATGTTTGGTGTGTGTATGCGTTTATTCTGTGTTTGTGCTGTCCTGTGTTTAGGTAGCGGCCTTGCGACGAGCTGATCACTCGTCCAAGAAGTCCTACCGACTGTGAAAATTGATTACGAAATTGAATAAGAGGTCTGAGCCTTGAATGTCCTGGAAGAGCCATTGAAGAAAGAAAATCAGTTTACAAAGAAATATTGCGACCTTCAGAAGTCTTTAGCGAGTCATCACCATCCTATCTCAGTGGACACTAAACGACTTGTAACGCTGACATAGTGCCGTTAAGAGGTCTATGAATCATTCGACCATCCGAAAAATTCTCTGTTCAAAGAACCGATATATGACTTTGCTAAAAACGTATGAAAGAAGGCGTCTGGTGAGAAAGTAAGGTCAGTTATGACAAATGAAAGTAAGATATTATATAAAGAACCAAGTTAAAATATCTCAGTATTATCCCGCTATGTTGGTTCTTAAACCAACGGATCGTGATGCTGCTCGTGTGATTTTTGTTGTATCTCTGTTATGCACTTTTTCTTCCACAGAGAGCATAAGATGAAAGTGTATAATTACGTAACGTCTGGTTATTTGTTCATTCTCCCGAAATTTAAATCATTAAAATTACCTAGGGAACTACCCCCCAGTGCCCATCGGATAGGATGAATCAGCGTGAGTAGGTTGCTGCAGACACGCTGGTTCCTCGCTTGCGGATGTTTATACTCTGACGATGGAGGCGATATGTTCCTCCGAAACGTCTGTTTACACAATATATACACAGTGCCACATCGCAGAAGACGGCATTCTTCATCTAATGGAGATCTTCAACTTTTACGTCAAACATGTTTTCTTGCTGTGAATATTTATCTAATTGAGCCGAAGAGTAACATACGTACGTTAAGAGCAGTCTCATCTCTTCAGAGCCCATATTAAATTCAGTACGAATATCATTCCTTGCATGTATCTCTAGGGATGAAACAACACCAGAACCTCGGAATGGATTTTAATGAAATAATGTATTGAGCAATGTTCTTAAATTTGTCGACACTTCCAGTTCTGAATAAAATGCGCAAGTTTTGCCGTCTTCAAGGTGATCAAACAAACGAGTGCTATGTGTACTTTTCAGAGATGTATATTCATCACTCAACAATAATTTCCCGGCTTCCGAGCAAGCGAAGACTGTACATGCTCTGCTACCGTGACCGGCAATGTATAAGAATAATACACGTATATAAGAATTCAGTTCGTACCTCACAGGAAACAGATCCGAACCCACGATCCCGGCTTCCGAGCGAGCGAAGACGGTTCATGCCTTAGACCGCTCTGCTACCGTGACCGACAATGTATAGGAATAATACACGTATATAAGAATTCAGTTCGTACCTCACAGGAAACAGATCCGAACCCACGATCCCGGCTTCCGAGCGAGCGAAGACAGTTCATGCCTTAGACCTCTCGGCTACCGTGACCGAAAAAGGAGCCCTCTTGCCTCTAGAATATTTCTTATTCTCAATCACATGAGGTCAATGTAACCTTACACGAAAACAAATGGTTTACTTGTATCAAAAAATTGTCAGTTAGAAAAAGAACGAAAGAAAAACTTAACTGAGTTTAGGCGGCGTTGAAATCAGATTTTACGCTCTCAATGTAGTGCTATATCACAGCACGGCTTTGAAATATTTATAATTCCTTTTGCAGATCTCGTAATTTAAGTATACTTTCACAATTTTGTCTCTTAACGTAAAAACAACGGGTTCATAACTGCAATAACTGAACATCAAGGCCAGTCAGTTTTGAAAAGTAGGAAAGAACATACATGGAAAAGGTCTCTTGCATTTTCTGACCTTGTGCTTTCTCAGAAACACCAACTAATACTTGGTTGCAATTAACACTTAAATAAAATGCATTAGACAAGGATCTCTTACTCATATTGCAGTTTCTGGACTGCGACAATCTGTAGCCTGGTGGGTGGCTGAAGAAATATGCCTTCATCTTCAAGGAAAAGGAGGAGTCAGGGTCAGGTGACTGGATGTGCCTCAGGGTGGATTTAGACATATTTCCCTTGTCTGGAATCGAATCCAGGCTGCCCAGTATTTAAGACAATCATTTTACTAAGTGAGCCTTATTCCTTGGGCCTTAATTCCTGGAAATTCCTATGACGTCACTTTTATTTTTATCAGCTGTTGCGCTGTTTTTACTATCTCCATCAGGTGGTACAAAAAAGTAGTTTCCGAGTGATTATATATTTTTAATTGACAGAAAATATAATTTCTCGGAAATTTCCGACACCCATGCGTGTTATGATACAAATCTGTATACATTACGAAAGAATTGTAATTATTTCTCAGTAACTGGACTCAATAAATTACGATGTATCCTTCGTTCTTGCAACGTCAATAAAAGTGAATAGCGTACAATGACGTGCTGTTTGCACAAGTAAACAAACTACTTATTTTCGCAACCGTCGAACAGGTAGATCAGTCTTATTTGTTTCTGTTTGTTTAGCGGCGCTGTCAATGGTTCAGTCTATACAGCGCCAAATAGCAGAATTGTTAGTAGATATCACTCATCCATGGAGCTGAGATCATCTTGTGAAGCCGCCAATTGTGCAGCTACTCAAGAACTTCCCAGCATTTTATGGAACCCGAAGGTTCATTACCGTGTTCACAAGAGCCCTCCACCGGTTCCTATCCTGAGCCAGATCGATCCAGTCCACACCACCCAATCCTATCTCTCTAAGAGACGGTTAGTGGATACAAAAAACCAAATTCACAATTAAAACAGGTAAAAGACTGAAATTTGGCTATTCAAGCAACAAAGAGGGATAAAATCAAATAAGACAGCTGGGACGCAAATTCTCTACCAAATTTGCAAAATTTAAACCTAAACTGAAATAGGGATATACGGCAAAGGAAACAAACGATGAAACAAAGACTGAAGATTTGATTGCCTTGGAGGGACTAGGGACCTAACAAGATAGAGGCGTTAATGAAAGCTAAACCGTGCTGGACTTACACTGCAGGTACTTGGAATGTATACTTTGCAATTCGGCTAGTGTGCTGAGAGCTCCCAGGAAGGGAGAAGTTTTGAAAGGAGATTTTAATGGAAAAGAGGAAACCCAATAAACATAAAAATGTAACCCCCCTCCCCCCCGCTGTCAGCATTACCTGTGTTTTTGAACACTATCCTTCGTCTTGTCTATTTTTTAATAGACCGGTCCGCAGATAGGGGCTAGCTCTACCTTGGACCCAACTGAATCAGTTTTGCATGAGGACGAGGACAGAATCCGAAACGTTGTATTTTGAAAAAGAAACAGGATTTTTTTTAAATAGACAAGACGATGGATAAAGTCCGAAAACATAATACTTGTAGCAATATATATATCATCATCAAAAACTCTTAGATCTTATTACCTGTGTGTTCACAACATTATCGTCTTTTTCTAATGTTCAGTAAATTTTTTTAATTTTAAAAATATATTAGTACTGCGAACATACATTGGAACTATCTGCATATCTTTGCTCAGTAATGTCATAGAAAGTGTGTTAATATTACTCACATCTTACAAGGCGAAGGTGAAATTGTTCCTATGCTTAAACTAAGTAATCAAGAACCCATAAAGGCGTATGGGGAATAGTTACATAGATCCACGTTTTCTTGACCTCGGCACTAGTTGGAGGTGAGTGGTCAGCTTCACCTCTGGAGAAAGATCCCCTGGTATCCATTGGATGGGAGGCTGAGTGGACCCCAGGGCCGGTGTAGACGACGTGAAGAAGAGAATATTCTTCACCCTACCAGGAGTGAAACTCCGATCCCTTGTTCGTCCAGTCCGTATCCAGTCGCTATACAGACTGCGCCATCCTGACTCCCCACCCAAATCTTATACTGATAACTTTTATTAAACAACATTAAGAATAAAAATTAATAAATTAATAAATTTGATTTTGATTCCGGGAAAAAAGACGAAAACGATAGGGACACTGTTTTCAAGGGACCTCTTACCGTATAAAAATATTTCTTAACCCCTCCCATTACAGTTTATTTTTTGTTTAAAGAGACTTCTGTTATTATATTTCCATAGTAATATACTGTCACGTGTACCTGGTCGTGACTAATAAACGGGGTTTGGATTGGATGATTCGATTTACTGATCACTTCTTTACAATCCACTCGTAATTAAAATCAATTACAATAAATCATAATCAATCTTCAGCCGAGGCCTTCTTCCTTGACTGCCGAGGACTCGCTCCATTCTGATTCTGTCAAAGTCAAAGTCACATTGCGACTGACAAGTCAGACAGTCAGTAAGTCTTGATGTCGAGCCCCATTTGGGGCTCATGTCCAGATATTTATTACTGCTTGACAGTTACAGTTTTGTTTCTGTGGGGCGTCGTCTCTGAGGAGAGGACGGGTCTGTCGTTTATAATTGCTGCTGGTCCTAGCCAGAGCAGTCATTCTCTGGTCCGAGTCCCTAGGAACTCGTGACCATATTTTCTGTCTCAGATTTGAGACTTCCCTTTTGTGTCGTCTCCTGCGACTCGCAGGGTCACGGTGGAGGTATTCGACCTCGCTTCTATACGGGTAATCTGATTCTGTTCTGTACTACTTCTATAGCCCCGAGGCTGATCCATACAAAACACTTCCATTTCCTAGTAATGGACGTCTACTGTTGTCCAGAACGCGAGTCTACCGATCCGTTACCTAACAAGGGATGTCTTATTGTGGAGCGCTTGTGTCACGGGGACGTGTTTACCGAGCCGTTACCTAGCAATGGACATATGCGTCGCAAGATAATTTATATTTGCACATGTAAGTGAGAAGAGAAGCTCTCTGACTTACACTTTCCATTGCATAGCACGCGAAAACCTCATTGGTGGGATGGAACGTTTTTATTTGGTTGCGAATGAGGTAAGCTCAGAAGCTGCGTCTGCCCGTCAGTTCCGTATGCTTAAGTACGAACCAAATGTCACCTTATTAGCAAACACGACTAAATGTGTACACTATAAACAATTTATCAAGGAAAATTCTACGCATTGAATCCTGAAAATAATATACCCAGGGGAAACGTTTAATATACAAAATCACTGCTTTCATCCTTCGGTCAGGACAAATGTAGATGGGACTAATTTACCCTGAAGATGGAAGCGACGGGTTCCTACGTAACGTTGGTACTTATTTACCGACCTATGCGACATATCCCTGACCATAATCTTCGATTTACAAAACAACCAGCAGGAAGTTGAACATGCTAATAGTTACGGGATCTGCCGCTAGATGACATAAGAGATCATGAAAGTTAAGTAAATAAATATTAGATGGCAGGTATATCTATAATTGTCCAGTTGCTAAGTTTAGGGGCAGGATGGGCTTTGCCTAGACCTTTTTTGTACATACATTTATTAAAGAAAACGAAAGGAGAATTGGTACGTTTGTTGCAATGCCTCAAGCAAACGTAATTCAGGCAGTAAATATACTGAGGAAAGAAAGAAAATTTGGCAGCACAATCTTCGTCCATTGAATACATAAACATCGACCGACAAATTAAAAATAAATTGATACTGAGATTTTTTTTGACGATCAAAACAAATTTGTTTCTGACCTAACTGAAGGAGGAGGTGCTTGTTATTTAAGTACGCTCTTTCACGGCAGAGATAACGTAGCATCACAAGATAACGGAAGATGCTCATAAATTTTGAGATGATAAAGGAATATTGGTGTAACTATGAAAAAATTCAGGTATGATATTAGGAACTTGGCGCAGATCCGAAACTGGTACCCCTAGAATACAAATTTAGAGTTTTATTGCTACGCCATCCTACTCAGTGCTATAAAATTGCATATCAAACAATCATTAATACCAACAGAATAAAAGTTTTAAATACAGATTTTTTTTTTTACATTTTGGAGTATTTTTCGGATTTGGGGTAAAAACAGATTTAACACTTCAGTTGGCATATTTATTTCAGACATAACTCTCTGAAGAAGTCCTAAATACAAATTTCTTTACGATTCACATTTCTTCCAGACACTTCGATAGTTGTGTACAAATAAAGTGATAGACAAGTCAGAGAAATAGGCGTATTCGGAGATCCTAATAGACGCATAGCTCTTTCTAAATTGCAGCTAACAACGAAAATCGAATCACATGGTGAGAAGACTTCTCTTAGATATGTAGGATTTGAGGTTCTCACAGCGGCAGTTATGACCCCCTAAGGCTGGGATCAGTTATACCAATCACTGAGTAGACCGCCTGACTCAGATATCTCACACATCGATTGTAAACTACCCACGTACATTTACTGGCACCCAACGATCACTCCCTACTTTCTGAAATACCTACCCCTTCTGTGCGGAAGGTGGTCGGAGCGACATTCAAGATGAGATCGGGAGGTAATAGCAGTGCAAGATGAAAATCATCCTAAAACGTGAACCAATCACCCCCAAAGCGGGTCGATTACATAAGAAGTGACGCTACAGGTGGGCCAACATAAAGGTGACACACAAACGTAGAGCGGTGATGCACCAAAGTGGAAAGATCATAGATGATAGAATATTCATGGAGACACCAATAACATTCTTTAAGATTTCATATTAAGAGTGTAGACAATATACTTGCAAGGAGATATCAATTCAAATCGAAGGATTTAAGAACAACAATTTTATTTCTATNCCAGAGTGGTTTGAACGGCTGTTGTACTGCGATGTGGAAAGCAAATGGAAAAACTACCACATTATCACTTTTCCTGGATAGTCTCTTTCCAAAAACAGAAGATCGCATTAAGTGGAGGAACTGTTTTGGAAGAGACTGTGGACCTGTCGTCTGACAGATTACTGATGAATGAATGAATCAAGCAAGAAATATAACCAAATTAATTTCTGTATAACTAGATACATTTCTATTAATTCTCACTATTTATTCGGAATTAAATTCCAATAACAACAAACATGCACAATAAGAAGTCCCAATTTTATAATTCCCATTATTTCACAACTGGATATACTGTAACGTAATATAATATATTTAAGGACCTTGCCTAATTAGTAGAGACAGTAAGGATATTTAAATATTCTCCAGTGCTCCATCAGACATACATTAGTAAATACATTTACATATATGACACTAATAGGTTAAGAATATGGCCCGTCGTATGTGCAGAGAGATGAAATGTAACTCCTCACATGTAAGTCACATTTATCTGGCCGTCTGTCTCTTGGTTAATGTCGAATGAGCTTTCGATGAACTCATTTTAATTGCTTTTTAATACTGTGAGTTCACTCGGAAGTAAAAACGTAAAGCGAGGTTTTCAATCAGTTCAACCAATAAGTACTTTAATTGAAGACCTTTTTACTTGAATCTCTTTGCACATCTTAGGCGTTCTATCACTTTATATGTTGCACAAGGTTGGAACGTTTTTCGGATGCGTTGAATCAGGACTTAGAATAGCGGACGATCACATAGCGGAGCCACTTGTCCTGCAACGCCTGTCCTGCTTCTTCCCGCCCTGTGCTGGATGCGTACAGCTTGTTATCCTCTGGTGCGGAGGTCACATTAAGGTCCACAACTCCCACATCATGTGCTGTTGCAATTACTGCACTGGGTTCGTGTTGGTATCTGTAAGCGTATATGTCCGGTCGACGCCCAGCACCGGCAACTAACCAGGAATAATGTGGACAATGATGAAATAAATATATGATGTCAGCATTATCCTCCAACGAAGAGAAGGTGAGACAAACTGTGGGTAGAATTGGTCATTTAGTGTACCGAGGAGAACGGTAAAAGTAGTCTGAAGTTCGTGTTGATATTTTGAGCTTCCTCAGTATAAGGGGACGGGCCGTAATAACTGCCTCGCTTTCTCTTTTTTGCAGGATAGTAGTTTATAATGTTTCTTGTTAAAGATTAAGTTATAACAAATATAAATGTGCAACATTATTTACTTACTCATGGAGCTGAGCCCTTCTGGAGGAGCCGACATTTGTACAGCTACTCAAGAATTTCCCAGCATTTTATTGAACCCGAAGGTTCATCACCGTGTTCACAAGAGCCCTCCACTGGTCCCTATCCTGAGCCAGATCAAGCAAATCCATACCACCCCATTCTACCTCTCCAATATCCACCTACGCCTTTGTCTTCCCAGTGATCTCTTTCCTTCTGGCTTTCCCACGAATATTCTATATGCATTCCTCTTCTCCCCCATTCGTGCTACATGCCCTGCCCTTCTCATTCTCCTTGACTTGATCATTCTAACTATACTTGGAGAAGAGTACAAATTATAAAGCACCTCGTTATGCAGTTTTCTCCAACCTCTGTCTGTTATGGTAACTTAAAAAAGGTCGACTGTCTTTTTCAAATTCTTTACAGTGATTTTTTTTAGATATCCACAGTAATTAGTGAAGAACATGAAGAATGTTGGAAGTATTTTAAGAGAGGTAAAAGACGGTAACAGGCCACGGAGGCCCATAGGGTTGTGAGGCGTTGGGGGTCCCACATTATCCAGACAATCGGCTCACAGAAGGCGCTAAGGTTGTCAGGTTCATGCGCTTTTACCCACTAGGAAGATTCCTGGTGCTCATTTCTGTTAGAGGCTGAGTCGACCCCAGGGCCAGAGTGCGGCTGGAAGGATTAGGTCAATTGAAGAATTCCACCTCATCGGGACTCGAACCCGCGACCTTAGGGCTTGTAGCATAGTGCCTCAACCAACTACACTATCGCGTTCCCCCCAGTATTTTAAGAAAGACGAAGGAAATCAGTCAGTTTGTTGCCAGATATGTTTTAAATCATTGTAGTGTAAAGAACCACCGACTAATGGACTTCATAGGCATCTCGAATATATTCATGGCATCAAAAACGACAAAAAGCTCTGAAAATAATCCTGATGAGCCACTGCCTATTGTGACATTAAAGTAGAGTTCTCAATTGTCCCATTTTCCCGGGACAGTCCCGTTTTTTCATATAATGTCCCCCTTTTAAGTGCTCTTCGGTAACATTAATTTCCATCGATAACCTCTCGGTAACGGATGCCATTCTCTGCGATTGGCATTTCTATAACGCTGTTAACACGCCTGGTGGCTAATCAACAATTTCACAAATTAGTTGTTTTTCTGTTGGCAATATGTATTTTTCCCCCATTTCTGTTGGTAGTACTTTGATAACGGAAGTTCTGGTTGTGTCATTATCTACATTCTTTGTCATCCGTTGCGTTGTGTTCTGACAGCTTGTGAGAATTTATCGGTTTTCATCCGCATAGTGACGGCAAAATGCAAGTGCAGTATTAATAACAGTAGTAAAGGCGAATATCCGTTTGTTAAAGGCGTGAATGAGAATGGTGAATGCACGTTATGGACGGCGAAATTTTGCATTGGACATGTTGGTTGGTCGGACGTCGTCAATTGACTTTTTATCATGTTAATTTTTACCAAATTTCCAGTTTTTTAGGAGGGAAATAGAAATGTCCTGTTTCTTTTAATTATGGGAACCCTAAGTTAAAGTCACGAAATTAATATGATGTTTTAAGAACAGTTGAAATGCAACAAAACAAACTAAAATAAGTTTCCTTTTCGTTAACGGTACATTAACACACAGAGATATTGGGTTTTCGGACTTTATCCATCGTCCTGGTTTTAAAATAACTAAGAAAAACATGACGTTTCGGAAACTGGAACTGTTTCCGTCCTCAGGTGAGGGAAAGACACTTATTCTCTTGAGTCCCTTAGAAAGATTGTCCAGTGATTGAGGCTAGCTCTTTCTAAGGGACCCAACAGAATAGGTGTTTTCCCCTCACCTGAAGACGGAAACAGATCCAGTTTCCGAAACGTCGTGTTTTACTTAATTATCTTAAAACCAGGACGATGGATAAAGTCCGAAAACCCAATATTTGTGTGTGTTGTGCACCATCGTCAGAATCCTATAGTAACTGCTGGTACATTAACACGTCGAAGCCTCAGATTCGTCGAAAAATATTCTTGAAAATTAACTTCCTTCCTCTTATAACATACGTAAACTGCATCTGCTTCGAAAAAATCAATCTATTAATGTTGTCTAGGAAATTAATCGTTGTTTATTTTAAGAATAATAAGAAACGGAGGAATTCAATCAATGGGCAAGACACAAGGTTCCTTTACGGTGATGCAGTTTGCTCATGTTGTCTCGTACAATACTGTACTTTGCACTATTGATCTCATGAAGAAGTAAACTAATTACGAGGTGGAAGTACACATGCTGTAAAAACACACTTATAATGTTTATGTTTTGTTGATATCTTTGTACGTTTCGGCGGTTCAGCTCGAAAATGTCCGGCCGGATTTCTGCCTCCCGTACTTTGCCCCGTTCAATAATAGTAGAACTGCGCCGTAGAGCAACAGAGAGAGGGAGGCCGCTTTCAAAATATGAATGGGATGCTCGTAGGACTAAACTGCGCTCGTTGGTCCCATGGTGTAATGGTTAGCACTCTGGACTCTGAATCCAGCGATCCGAGTTCAAGTCTCGGTGGGACCTGATGATTTTTTTTGCCTGCATACGCTACGCGAATGTTGTACATGAGAGTATTATACTTATAGAAAACTAAATGTGTTATAGTCATTGACTGGCTATTATGAATAATATCCGACGAGTAGACAGGCCTATAATTACCATCTGGTAGCCTTATGAAATCGGGCCTTATTATTCGTAGTAAATGGATTAGTCACTTCCAACGTAACTTACACATAAAAATGTTAGGCCTTTTTCTGCACATGATTAAGAAACATATTCTATAATTCACCGAAGAAAAACGAGAGGAAATTCAATGAAACTATGGTCATTTAAGATTCTGCAACCATCACGTGGTTTTATTTAAGGCCATTCAATAAATTTTCTAAACACATCACAACTCATTCAGGATTTGAGGTTCTTAAAGATATTACGAATAATTCTATCTTCTACATAACGTCGTGTAGGCTATTGAAAGTCAACTGGCTGTGCTTTCACGATGGTTTCTTATTTGAATTGTTCTCCGACACTGAGAATGTAAGCGACATGTTCCTCCGAAACGTCGGTTTACTTTGAACGGACTACACGACGTTATATCACAGAAGACAGAACTCTTCACATCATAAATCAGTATTCTTCGATTAATTTAGTTTCTGTAATGTATTCTAATTTGTTATTTGGTAGACCTAATTGTTGCATATATGGTGAAGATAATTCTTGCAGTTTAGGTCTAAGAAATAACTGAAATGCATAGTCCTTACGATAGTTGGGTACAAGGATCCAGTAGGAACAATATAACTCAGTCATGTTTTCCAGGTTTGAGTGTTCTCACAACTTCATTATACAGGATTTTATACTGTGAAGCATTTCAGGTTCTTAGAGGCATGGTTGTGAAGAGTTCTATCTCCTGGGACATACCGCCGGAGTACACGGAGTTATATGTCCCAGAAGACAGAACTCTTCAGACATTCTACTCTTCAGCATTATCTCACTCATGTCATTACTTAATTACCTATCACTACACAACCGCTATAAGTTGCAACCTAACCAGTAACAGTAAGTCATGACATCGCTTCTCGGGAGTAATACAATAAATTAAAACGTTTTTTAAATGAATTTGAATGTCACGGAGAAAAGAAGAGAATGTAGTGCTTAGTTCTTAGCTGCGACTAACACGCTGCTCGGATCGAATGTGGAAAACTATTTTCTCTAGGCTGTTATCTCGAAATTTCCACAACATTCTGGAACTGTGTGAGAAGTGCCTAGTTTATATTCTACAATTGATTTAATAATTATCTGACACCATTTTGTCTTCCTGATGTTTTCCATTGCCACTGGAGGCATGGATGTACATATGCGTCTTTTTTGTGTTTGTGTTGCCCTGCGTAGGTACGTGCCTTGCGATGGGTTGATCCATCATCCAAGGTGTCCTACCTACCGAATGCTTATAAACAAGAATCCGAAATCTAAAAAGCGGAGATCTTAGACCGCCTTGGTCTATCGTGATATAGAAGAAGAAGAAGAAGAAGAAGAAGAAGAAGAAGAAGAGATCTTCCAACTTGAATATGCAGGGTATCTAAACATCAATTGATGGTTTTTGCTCAGGCACTCTTACAATATCTGTTGACATTGGGATGGAAATTGTATTAAATAATGTGCTTACATTTTTATCACAGCTCTAAGAATTGACTAGACATCGCACCCGTATCGGGCAATCGATTCTAATTACGTAACCCATTAGTAGCAGAACGTGAAGTTTCAACATAGCTAAAATAAAAGTTCGTCTTTGGTGCGACATTTAGCCGGTTCCATACAAGTACAATTGTATGTGCCACCTACCCGAACATGCTATAATTCTCCAATTTGCCCATGGAACGTATTTGTTTAGTATTTTTCTCACAATAAACAGCATTAACCGGTTCGTATTTGTAGCGGAGATGTAATGTGTTTCCTGTGAGGTAAGAACTTTATTTTATATATCATTTAAAGAAAATCAGTCCTTATTAGCACTCCCACATGGAGGAGGGTTCGAATACTTCCACTGTAGCCCTGGGAGTCGCAGGAGGTGATGAAAAGGAAACCCAGTGCCTGGGGATATAACTGGGCCACCCTGTTCCTGGGGGATATAAATATGGGGACCTGACCCTCCATGCTGGGGGAGTCTCGAATAAAATATAGTTATGTGCCTCCAGGGACTCGGGCCCGAGAATGACTGCACTGGCGAGTTCCAGCAGAAATTGTAAATGACAGATCCGTCCTCTCGTCAGAGAGGGCGCCCCACATCAACAAACCCGGAACTGACAGTAATAAAAATCTGGTCTTGGCGCCCAAAATGTGTGCTTTATTCCAAGACAGACTGGTCATAATATAACTTTGAAAATGACAGTACTTAAATGGTTCATATTGCTTCAATTTCCTTGCCAGCTTTCAAGCGACCGCTTTCTAAGAGGGTTCCTCACCAAAATTCTGTAAGCATTCCTTAATATCACAAGCCCAGTTGAAAGTCAAGCCCATACTAGGCTCCTAGATTCACTATACTGATAAGTACCTGTAAGTACCTTATAGTAGTAATGAAGTTTCACGTTTCGGACAGGCTGACACTGCAACCCACTGTAAGCTTTAGGTTTCTTGAGGGAGTACAATTATGTATTTTTTCAGCCGTCGGAAGGAGATGGACCTGATTGGTTAGTGTAACGGCCCTGCAGCATTAATCCATGGAAAGAGCTCCTAGGATACATTGGTTACGCTGCTGGGCCGGTCCCTGGACAGTTTTAATTCGGCAACAAAAAGAAAATTCAGCGCCTCCTTCAGGATTACAGCCCCAAATCTCCATCCGTCGAGCTGATAGGCTAGATAAAAAAAAAACTCCGTGGCTTTTAATCCGCAAGCGAACTCTACAGACTGAGCGACTACCGCTTGTCGGCGAAGTTAATGCCAAATTTTTGCGGATAGACAGTGACGCGTGGTCAGTGCAACGGATCCCCACGGTCATAAGCTAGATATTACACTAAATTATCGGGCTATCCTTCCACGTTTTAACACATTAAAATGAATAAATACTGTGACATGTTGAACCCTACCTCCCCAGCGGTACGTGGCGGTAACGTAAGGCTCGCGTTACTACGGTAATAGGCGAGTTCCCGCCCCGCCACTCCCCTCCGCGGTGACGTCACCGAGGGATATCGCGGTCGCTAGGCAACGCGAGTCAACAGCGGCGACGTTACGATAGTAACAGCGGTTACCTCCGCTAGCGTTACAGAGCAACACAGCGCCAGGCAAAAAGGGTGCCTATTACGTGGCCGTTTTCCCGTACTGTCCGATCGAGGCTACATACGGAGCAGCGAAGGCTATTCACAGTTAGTTCTAGTGTGGCTACCGCAGAGTTGTACTAGCGAGTTGTACTGAGTTGTACTGTGAGAGTCAGTGAGTCCGGGAGCTACCTACGAGTCCACGAGTTAGCCAGCAACTAGTCAGTTGTATTGTGGCATTTGGAGTGTACTATTTGTGATACTGCAGATAGCAGTAATCGTAAATCTGTAATTTGGGTGATTGTAAGTGCGAATGTGAAATAAAATTCGCTACATCGAATACATCGAGAATTTATTTGTCGCGATATACGCCCGATACGCGACAATACCTTAATATTTAAATGAATCACGCTTTTAAACTTCATAATTAAGATTACAGGATTGAAATGTATATTCACCACAGAGCACGCCACCCGTGCACTCGGAATCCTCGGGGCAGCGGCTGCAGGGCGCGCCTGTGAGGTACAGAGGTTCGCCTCTGTAGTTCCCTGTGGGCCCATAGTTACATACATAGTGTTCTACATAGAACTGTCCCTTTCGAAATGATCGGCGACCGCAGCCCACAAATCGAGTTTGGGCCCAAACCACTTGAGTGTAATGCGCTGTCATCTTCTGAGTTCCAGTGAACCTGTTTGATGGAAATGATTTCATTGTTACTGAAGTATAATCAGTGTCCTACCGTGCTTGACAAAAATAAATACACACTCAATTTTTTTTCCCCTTGACACTACAGCCCCAATGGGCCTAGGCCTACCTCCATGAACTTCTCCGTTCACTTCGATTTTTCTAGATCTTACACATTCGGTAGGACTCCTTGGGCGGGTGATCAGCTCGTCGCAAGGCCTCTACCTGTACACAAACACAGAAAAACGCACACAAACATCCATGCCCTGAGTGGGATTCGAACCCACGATCCCGGCTTCCGAACGAGCGAAGACAGTGCATGCCTTAGACCGCCCGGCTACCATGGCCGGAAAATACACACTCATACCTGTTTAAAAAGAATAATTCCATTGTTAGCGAAGTAAAATTAGTTTTTATAAGCTGCCCTATAATAATGATTATTCCCATAAACCTGCTTAAAGAAACTTGTTTTGTTGTTTCAGCAGTGCTCTATAGTAACGAATACGGCGTTGAACAAATTTAATCGGAATTATTTTTCTGTATTACATGTGTAACGAAGTATCTGCGGTGCTTTATGATAATAATTAATTTCAGTGAATTAAGATATGAAAGTAAGAGCAGATCTGTACGTAGGATTTCTTCACAGAACTACAAAAGAAGAAACGAGTATAGTGGGCTTAAGTATGTTGTACAAGTAAAAAGAAGGTATAGGTATCCCTGTAACAGACCGTGGAGGCCCATACGCTTGTGAGACGTCGAGGCTCCCACATTTTCTATACAATTAGCTCACAGATGGCAGTGAGATTGTCAGCCTTACGCGCCGGTTGCCCTTTATCACCACGAAGATTCCTGGTACTCATTTCTGTTAGAGGCTGAGTCGACCCTAGGGTCATAGTACGGCTTGAATCATTAGGTCAATTGAAAAATCCAGTGACCTCATCGGGAATTGAACCCGCGAACTTCCGGTTTGTAACATAATACCTCAAACAACTACGCTACCGCGTGCCCCATGCATTACGTGTACTCATTTCAATTTCGGAAATAGAGTGGCATATTTAAATGCTTAAACAATTACGTCTGAGTGTAATATATTTTATATTTTTCTGAGGAAAAGAGATAAAACACAAATGTCTGAAAACAGAATGTTCAGGAAAATATCTAGAGCTAAGAAGTACGAAGAACGTGGACAGCAATGTCGTAACAAAAGGACGAATGTTCATTAATATTAATGGACAACTTGCACTCCGCTTTGGTAGTAAAATAAGCCAGCCGCAACCTTCTAGTTCGGACGGGGCACGTAGAATTCTGAAGGGAGAACATGGAAATAAATCACTTGGTAAACCTAGAAGAAGATGGGGTGATAACATTAAGAAGAATACTAAGAATCATATTATGAGAATGGGAAGTATACAACACTAATCAGTTCTAGATGGCGGACCTTAATATTAGTGGTGCCTGAATCTTCGGGCTATCAGGGGGCCAGTCAATTAAATTAATTTGAAGTTGGGCAGTTAGTTATCCATCTAGTTAGTAAGTTAGTTAACAAGGCAATTAGTTAGGTCAGTTATACCTGAATTTCGGAGTATCCGCTGACGACCAACTGCCCACTTCGTCGTACCAGCTCCTAATAACTTGCTGCCACTGTATGACAGGTGCCACACTGTTCCAAAACTGAGCGATATTCTGCCCTACCTTAAAATCCTCTGCAACAAAACCATTCTCTATATCAGAGTCCTACAACATTTTAAGAATACAAATAATAAAAGCCAAAATATTTAATAAGTAAGGTATAGTTATCCCTGTAACAGGCCGTGGAGGACCAAAGGTTTGCGAGAGGTTGACTCTCCCACATTATCTATACAGTCGGCTCACAGATGGCGGTAAGGTTGTCAGCCTTACGCGCTGGTCACCCTTTATGCCCGAGGAAGATTCCTGGTACTCGTTTCTGTTAGAGGCTGAGTCGACCTCAGGGCCATAGTGCAGCTGGAAGGATTAGGCAAATTGGAAAAAATCCACTTCATCGGGATTCGAACCTACGACCTTCCGGCTTGTAGCACAATGCCTCAACCAACTACGCTACCGCGTGCCCCGTTTAATAAATGACCAAATTAAGGTACCCTGTTCTTAAGCACAATATCATGAAAGGGCAGGAGGGACCCTACGTTAAAGGTACATATTTACTATCCAGTCTCTCCAAAACTTTGAGTGAATGTGCGTAGCTAATCTACAGAGACACGAACTTGTGACAGCTAGTCTATAACTCTACACAGGCCCTACAAATTGAACTAAGGAGAGACAAGTCCCTTGCAGTCAGTCATGATGGTTTACAAGCTAATGTTGTGCAGAACTGAGCTACTTCACTAGCCTGGTTTCGAACTTATTAAATACATCACATAATAACTCTAACTGTAGCATTAAATCAGTCCAGTGAGCATTTTCTGGGAGCGCGGATCCAGCGGAAGTGTCGGGCGCTTTTCCGTCAAGTCGGACCAACTCATAGCGAGCAAGTTCCCTTCACAGTAGCGTTATCTAGAAAAGTCATCGTAACCTCCTTAAATCAATACAGCGCCTCGGGATCAGCAACGAGGCTTTACTCACCAAAGAAGTGACAGCTGTTGGAATAATGAGTTATCCAGTGTCAAAAATGTGATAGAACATAACAAATCATATATGTAGCCTTACACGTTTCTAATGGTTGAACCCATCTTCATAGGCATGACAACAATCTAAAGGCCCTATCTTTGCACAATTAACAGAAGATATGGCTTGCAGTAGTGTTTATGTGATGCATACAAGAATATCTAACGAACCATATGTTTACTGCAAAATAAAATGATAAGAAATATATATTTTTTAATTTTTAATTTATGACTCTGGACCACATTTAAGATCTACAATTGTAAAGCTAATTTCCTTCTGTTATCACTCCCATGAGGATGGCCCCAAGGGGTTGAAATATGGAAGATTACACATCTAATTTAATTTATTCTATTAAATTCTTTATACTGGATGACTTGTTATTCAGATAATAACTAAAACCTGTAATGATGATATCACATACTGAAAGAAGTTCTGGGAAGAACTAATCGACTACGTTCCTTTGATACGACACGGACCGCATAGAAAACTATCTGTTCAAAAGTTCTATTGTTGCGTGTTTATTTGTTGCCATGGTAATATAATTACTGAACTGTTGCGTAACAACGATAAGGGGTTACTCATACAGACACACAGACTGATGGGAGGGATTTAGGAAGTACACCGTTAAGATGGGATCAGATGCCATGATATACATATCAAGTTTCATAAAGATTGGTTCAGCTATTAAAAAAGGAAGGCCTTCACAGACATGCTGACAGCATGATGGCCTCATAAGCATATTTCTAGGAAAGTAGGCTGAAAATGTTAGCAGTTTTATTCAAATGCAATGAACAAATGTGGGAGTTTTAATGTTGGAATGTACACATATCGACAAGAAGTTGAGTTAATTTCGTCAGAACTTCGTTCCATTTCTAGGTTAGAAATAAAATCAGGCAACTGTACTGCATCACTCACCAACGTGACGGCAGTCATGCTGAAAGGCGCACTGATCGGCCCAGAGCTGAGCTACTCTCGCTAGTTCTTCGTCCCAGTTGTACAAACAAAAACAAAAAAAAAAAAAAAAACTCCATGGCCTGAAGTCCGAAAGCTAACTATACCGACCAAGCGACCGCCGCTTGTCGGCGAAGTTCGTCCCAGTTCTACAGGGAAATTAAAATAAGTTAGGAATTGCACACAGCTTCCACTCACTAACAGCATAACCATGCACATTCCTAAGATACTTTAAGATAATTAGACATCAAACATATGGGAATGGGACTAAGATAAAAGCTATAATTGAGGTCCTTATGAGACAATTTAGTATTAAGAACTCAGAGATCTGTGGAGATATTAGAGACAAATCGTGGAGAACTGAGCATGCAACATGAACTCAAGTTCTTAAGTGATCGTCATCTTTAAAATTGTATGCGAGGGAGAGTCAGTAAATAGAACAGAAATGGAAGTAATATGTTTTCTATGTGTATCACTAGGTAGCAGCAGAGTCCAGCTTCGTGACAATCTAGGTAGCAGAAGCGCATTCACATGTTCAGATGATTGTTTCAGTAGTCAAAATGGTGACCGTGCTTGAGGGTGTAATACCGAAGAGCAGTGTTGTTTGTACTGTTTTTGTGGAAAAACAACTCGATGCGAAGGATAGTCATAAAGAAATGTTTCCTGTTTAGGGTGTGAAGTGTTTGTAGCTTAAAGCGGTTCCCAACTGAGTCGAGAAATTCTTTCAAGGACTTTCGAAAGTCGCGGATGATGAAAAGGAGGTGCAGAAGTGGCTGAGACAACAGTCAAAAAGACTTCTGTGCTGCGGGTTTCGAAGCACTGGTAAAGCGATGGGACGATTAGTGTATCAATGTTGGTGGAGGATATGTCGAGAAACAAATGTTTTTCCCACGTTAGAATATACAAGTACAGATATTTGTACAGATACACTGTACAAGTTAGTGACAAAATACAAGCAGACTGGATAAAGCCTGGGACGGTTGTTGAAGAGCTTTTTAGAAAATCGTCACAACAGGATGACTGAATTTCGTTCTTGTTTGGGAAGTACTATCTCCTGGGGTGTGATGCCGTGTAGTCTGGTTGAAGTATAGTGACGTTTCATAGGGATGTTAGTAAACTTCTACCCTCCTAAAAGACTTCGAATCACAGAAAGCAAAACTCTTCATATTCATCTCTATGAGAACCTCATATTTACTCTTAAAGGGTTCTATCTTGTGGGATATAACGCCATTGAGCCCGTTATCTCGGAAGATAGAACCCGTCATAACCTCAGCTGTGAGAACCTCAGATGCTACAATATAATTCTTGTACGCTAAGGGTAGTGGAACGTACGGAAGTAGCAAGATACACTCAAGCCGAAAAATACGTGAGATACGGTACATATATCTCTCATCTCTCACATGCATGCTACAAGTTCCGCTCATCTTATCCACCATGATTTGATCTTCCTTATAATATTTGTTGAAGAGTGCGAATTACAGGAGAAAGAAACACATGCGCAACGAAATAAACTCCAGGAAGAGAGGTACAATATAAGAATGTGACCTTCAGAGCTGTGAGGAATGCAGGAAGTTGAAACCATTAAAGGTACGGTAGCAGCATGGATCAGCAACTTCTACCTGAGCCAAAGCAGAATTGCTTTATATCAGTCCAGTTGAACACCACGCAAATACGCTAATGACCAATAAGTTCTGAACTGAGACCATACAGAGTAGGTATGTTTGTTTGCATCCTCTCCACCTCTGAGGGCCCCACTACCCCGCACCCCTCTTCCACAGACCGCAAGTGTGAAGATTAGTGTCTCTAACAGCAAAGGAAACTCCAAGAACTACCAGAGCCATCATGTTGGCGGCAGGTGGCTGTGGTGCTCCCTCTCCTAGACCACGCGCCTCGTTGCCGCTGGCCACCCAGGACCGCAGTCTATTGTGCTCCTGCAGAATCAAGTGTCGCTCCTCCACCTTCACACCCCCGTCCAGGGCGTCTGTGCAAGCGGGGCCAACTCCCTGTGTCACGCAATATAGAGGGTTAGGTTACAAACTCTTGCGCAGATTCTGAAACATTCTAAAGTCTGACGGAATTTTGTAACCCATTGCAGCCAGTCAGGGCCACCCTTTCCGCACAGGAGGGTCCATCTCTATCGGTTTGGATGAGTTCTGTAAGCAGTCGGTTGTGATGTCGTTAAAAGTACGAAAACTCAGTAAAGGCAGTGTTCGAAGTTTTCAGATATGAGAGTCGTGCAATATTAGGTCCATTTTAATTGGATTATTTTTCCCGATATACATGAAAGGAAGATGCAAAAGAGAAGTTTAAAAATCACACATATATAAAACTAAAGGTTTGACCATTTAGTTTCTTGTATGTTATTTTAAAAATTTTCTTTTAATGAGGTGCACCCCTCTGCTGATGTTCTTTTTGGACCAAAGCACATCTGGGTTTTAGCAACACATAGTCATCAGAAGCAATAAGCCAGATATGTTTATGTGGTAATTTGCATAAAATTCGAAAATTAGGGTCCCTTAATCCTAATTATCTATTCAACCAGTGTAGGGTACAAATATATTTGCAATTTCGTTCGAAACACACAGTTAATTAAGTACCCAAATTTCTGGTACTGGCTACTCTTTGCGTATTTGGTAGGAAGGCCCTATTCAGGTATTTACGAAGTCACCCGTTCCTATAAAACCTAAAGCCTCAGCATTTGACACCTCATAAATCTATAATTAGGTCCTATCCTGACCAGTTTTAAACCGTCAATACGCTATTCTCTTATATCAATTTTAATAATATTTTTTCATCTATCACTTATACTGCTTCATATAAATGTGCACACATCTATATTCGTTTGCTGTACTACTCATTCGCTATAAATTCTTGTGTTGGGCATCAGCTTCCTCCTGAACCTTCAAGGGAATACTCTATGGAGGAGAGCCCATTCCTAGAAGCCAAAAAACGTTTAACTACTCACGAAATTACCTACCTTTTATGAATCCCGAAGGTTGTTATAGTGCTTACAATAGCTCGCCACCGGATCATGCACTGAGCTAGATCAATCCGTTCTACACCCTCCTACTCCCCCCACCCCATTTTCTTTAAAAATTGTAACATACAAAGACGACGAAGCTCATCCCTATAAGATTAAGACCCGTGACCAAAGTCTGCAAATAATCGAAGACAATGCGGGCATTAGGCTGCACCGCCGCGGAGATTGGTTTAATAAACATTTGGAATTAAAAATTAGCAAGTGTTATAATCACGGATAGCGACAATGTTTATGACATTACAAACTTTGAAATCCGATCGTCTCCATCTGGCGCCGGGACACAACCCCTTCCCGCTTGCGACGTCTTGACCCAAAGACTAACTATCCCGACGATCTCGACCGACATGTTTAATGCCTTTCCTTCATGGCTCTAAGCAAAAGCTGGGGTATCTAAGGATAGGCTTATACCGCTGGGAATGATATGTTAGCACGCATAGAGAAGAGAAGAGAAGAGAAGAGAAGAGAAGAGAAGAGAAGAGAAGAGAAGAGAAGAGAAGAGAAGAGAAGAGAAGAGAAGAGAAGAGAAGAGAAGAGAAGAGAAGAGAAGAGAAGAGAAGAGAAGAGAAGAGAAGAGAAGAGAAGAGAAGAGAAGAGAAGAGAAGAGAAGAGAAGAGAAGAGAAGAGAAGAGAAGAGAAGAGAAGAGAAGAGAAGAGAAGAGAAGAGAAGAGAAGAGAAGAGAAGAGAAGAGAAGAGAAGAGAAGAGAAGAGAAGAGAAGAGAAGAGAAGAGAAGAGAAGAGAAGAGAAGAGAAGAGAAGAGAAGAGAAGAGAAGAGAAGAGAAGAGAAGAGAAGAGAAGAGAAGAGAAGAGAAGAGAAGAGAAGAGAAGAGAAGAGAAGAGAAGAGAAGAGAAGAGAAGAGAAGAGAAGAGAAGAGAAGAGAAGAGAAGAGAAGAGAAGAGAAGAGAAGAGAAGAGAAGAGAAGAGAAGAGAAGAGAAGAGAAGAGAAGAGAAGAGAAGAGAAGAGAAGAGAAGAGAAGAGAAGAGAAGAGAAGAGAAGAGAAGAGAAGAGAAGAGAAGAGAAGAGAAGAGAAGAGAAGAGAAGAGAAGAGAAGAGAAGAGAAGAGAAGAGAAGAGAAGAGAAGAGAAGAGAAGAGAAGAGAAGAGAAGAGAAGAGAAGAGAAGAGAAGAGACGGTTTTGATGGGGAAACCTGAAGGGAACAGATCACCAGGAACAGCTAGACGTAGACGGGAGGAAAATATTGAAATTGATCGTACAGAATTAGGATGGGGGTGTGAGCTTGATTCACTGGCTTGGGATAAGGGAAGCGACGGGTTCTTGCCAAGACGGTAATGACGTTTCGAGTTCCATAAAATTTTCGGAATTTCTTGGGTGACTGAGCACCTCTTGGCTTCTCAAGAATTACTTAGTACTGTGGACTCAGTTACTTAGTTAGGCTTCCATCCACACATCATCTCCCATTTAAAACTGAGAGAGATGGAGTAATCTGTGCATTTAATAGCTGTCATTAAATATACCAAGCATAAATCCAAAGGAAGAGAAGAAAACAGACGGTAACTTACCCGGTAAAGGCACATGGTGTGATTCGCTCTGTCCCCAGACGAACTCCCTGGCTGACATAGACTGCAATATTTATTTGTGTACTTAGCTATTGCAATGGTGATAATGGCCGCCAGTACAAGACACATGGCGTTACTAACTATGCTTAACATCTTATTTAATTGTACAGCAATTCAGCACCAGACCGCATGAAGATTCGACTCTTAATAGAGTAAATATTCACATTAATGATATTCAGTTAGCTCTGATACTCAACAGAAAATATAATTGAGGTTCCAACTTCTTCCTTTTTATACCTTTATCCATTGCTTTTACAAAATTCCTTCCCTTTTTGTTCGTACAGGAAGTTCTTGACCTTTATGCAAAGGTCTTGTGAAAACGCACGATCTGTGTTGCAGTTCTGTCGCTCTTTGGGAAGAAACCTTGTGGTCATTAATTCTATTTTAATAATAATGAGCTCAGGGTTCAAGGTAATATAACACTACAGACGTTTAATACGGAAACTGCGACGAATTAAATGAAATAAACAGTGTAGCACTTTTTGTTCTCTTGTTTAGCCTTGGTCGCATCGTGCTTTGAGAAAAATATAATGTTATAAATAATTATTTTAAAAACAACATTGTGTTGTAAGGTTACGCATCAAGTAAGTGAAGCAAGGCTTATATAATATCATCAAAAAATTATTTACTACTATTTAAATCATAATCAATAATTTCTCTGTCTTATCGACATTATTTTGAACTGTAGATAGATTTACTCTAAAGGTTTATGAGGATCTGTCTAAAAGCGCAAAGATTAAAATACAAAAACTCTAATATTGCCTGTACACGTAATTTGATAGTTAAACTTGTTATCTGACGTCAAGGGAGGTACATAGACTGAGACTATTTTAGAACAGAGTGCTGAAAAAAGAATTTGGACGTAAGAGAATGAAGTAATTGGAGGGTGGAGGAAGTTACATAATTTTTTAATTCGCTTAAGGGGGTGGAGTCCAGCTGGGTCCACTCAGCACGGGGGCCACTGATTGGCTTTTGTACCTGCACCGGGTGATTATGATAATGGAGAATTTGGTGGAATGAAGATTGGCAAGGGAAACCTAAGTACTCGGAGAAAACCCGGCCCAGCGCCACTTTGTCCACCACAAATCCCACTTGACAAGACCCGGGATGGAACCCAGGCCGCCGCGGTGGGAAGCCAGAGACTAACCGCTTGAGCTTTGGCGAGGTTCCAATTACATAATTAGGCGCTTGTTACATGTAATTAGAATGATCAGTTAAAGCGTGTAAGATGGGGAAGGCATGTAGCACAGATGGGAGGGAAATGGAATGCATACAAGGTATTGGTAGGAAAACATGAAGGAAAGAGAGCACTAGGGATACACAGACGATGGGAAGATAACATTAGAATAGATCATAGAGAAATAGGGTAGGGTGTTACGGAATGGATTCATCCGGCTCAGCATAGAGACCAGTGGCGGGTTCTTGTTAACACGGCAATGAACTTTCTGGTTCCATAAAATATTGGGAAAGTCTTGAGTAGCTGAGCAACTATTGGCTTCTCAAGAATGACTCGGCTGGCCCCACAGTTAGTTAGTTAGTTAGTTAGTTAGTTAGTTAGTTAGTTAGTTAGTAAGGTAATTCCGTTTGTGACTATGGTATATTATTAAGGTGTTGCATAGGCCTGTATTGTATATTATCAGCCGTGCGAAACAGGAAGATGAAAAGTGTCCACTGTAAGTGATAATTTGTAACGAGTTTGTTGAGAGGCAAGATTCACTAACCTTGCAGGAGCAGTCATTATTGTCGAAGTGTACAGCTGTTATTTCCGCTTAGTGCCAACGATAACAGCTGGATGGCAATGATTCTCAACATACTGCATCTTACGTTTCACCGGTCATTTTGTCCCCCCCCCCCAAAAAACATAATTTTACTGCTGCAAATGAAAATCTTTTTTTCTTTCAAGTACTGTATTCTTACAATTACGTACATATTGTTATTAGATCCATCATTAATGGATATTCTTAAGAACCCAAAGGCTGTAACAATTTTTTTACTGAATTTCACGAATATAATCACACAAAAACAATATGTTTTTGTCTCCAGAAATACTGTTATAGTGCAATATTAATGAGAAATTTACTATTAACATGAAAAACAGTATTTGTGAGATCGGATTAATTTTTGTTATTTTCGAGATCTCATTTCTCACCAGACCGATATTGAAGCCCGACCGGTGGGACACGTCCCACATGGTGAGAAACATTGTCTTATTGCACGAGTAATTCAAACGATGAAGACAAGTATGACGCTGATACTGACAGCGCATAATTTCGCCTATCGAGTTCCCGCAACAACAATATAATTCAGTTAAGTACTTTTATATACGCACTTCAAATGTTAATTATCATATGAAAAATAAACAAAACGCCGTTGGAAAGTGACGTCTACTGTCCTTCAAATGTTTCACTTCTAGTAAATTTTGCAAGAAATATAGTACAGTGAAATACAATATTATGGTATAATTTCCTATATTACTCACTCATGGTGCCGAACCCTTCTTGAAAAGCCCCCAGTTGTGTAGCTACTCAAGAACTTCCCAGCATTTTATGGAACCCGAAGGTTCATTATCGTTTTCGCAAGAGCCCTACACTGGTCCCTATCCTGAGCCAGATTGATCCAGTCCAAACCATCCCAACCTATCTCTCTAAGATCCATTTTAATATTGTCCACCCACCTACGTCTTGCTCTTCCTTATGGTCTCTTTCCTTAAGGCTTTTCCACCAGTATCCTATATGCATTCATTTTCGCCACCATTCGTACTACATTCCCTGTCCATCTCATCATCCTTGACTTGATCATTCTAATTATACCTGGAGAATAGTACAAGTTATGAAGCTCCTCATTATGCAGTTTTCTCCAACCTCCTGTCACTTCATCTCTCTTCCATCCAAATATCCTACATATTACTGACTTCCTGGATCTGAGATTCTCACAGCGGTGATTATGAAGAGCTCCATTTTCTGTGATACAGCGCTGTGCAGTCCTGTGAAAGCCAACCGACGATCCGCGGTGTCTCACACCACCCACGTCTTCAGGGTCGACAAGTAAGCCAAGCATCAAACCAGCAAGAACCATGCCGCCTCTGCTTCATTCCGATTTCTTGTTTGACTTACTATTCGACCCTGAAGAAGGAAGCTATATAGTCCTCGTAAACTTCAATTTACTTTCACGGGACTACACGATGTTTTATCGCCAAAGAAGAATTCTTCAATATTAAACTGAGGTTAGGAGCAAGAAGATGTGAAGATGTCTAACGTGTTCCACTGGTAGAAGACACGGTCAAATATCGGGTAATTCTGAACGCGGTTAAACAGGACTAAGAAATAGTTAAATTAACCACAAATATAACAAAATAATAATCATTTGGAGCCTTGAACTACACAAATCTTGGCCCATATTAAAGTCACGTACCCTCCCCTATATCGGGGGGCACGCGGTAGGATAGTTGGTTGAGGTACTATGCTAAGGTCGTGGGTTCAAGTCCCGACGACGGCGTTGAATTTATTTCAATTGACCTAATCCTTCCGGCCGCACTATGGCCCTGGGGTCGACTCAGCCACTAACAGAAATGAGTACCAGGAATTAATAAATACTTTTCCTGGGGAGTAAAGCGCGGCCGGCACGTAAGGCTGACAACCTTACCGCCATCTTTGAGCCGATTGTCTAGCAAATGTAGGAACCTCAACATCTCACAACTCCATGGGCCTCCAGGGCCTGTTACAGGGATAGCATTACTTTTTACTTTACCCTCCTTTAGATCTCCGTCAACAAAATACAGTGTAAAGGTACAGATATCCCTGTGCGTAACTAATTAAGCACTATTCCATGAAGGCGTATGGGAGAGTGGATGTATAGATCCACGTTTTATTGACCTCGGCACTAGTTGGAGATGAGTGGCCAGCTTCACGCCTCGGCCGCTTTACCCCCGGGGAAAGAGCCCCCGGTACCCATTGGATAGGAGGTTAGGTGGACCCTCTGAGAAGAGGAAATTCTCGACACTACAGGGACTCGACCGACTGCGCTTACTGTGTAACATGAAGGAATTATAAATTTAATCTGTTAATAATACAAGCCATCTGACACATTCTGCAACTGCCTCATTCTCTTTAGAGATTTTCTGTAGAACTGTCACATTGTTACCAACATACAATTAACCTCATCGTGGTATTTTCCGCTGCACAATCAGCTGAGTATGTCCAGGTTTAGCCTGTGAGCAATATAGTGAATGACAATTGGATGCAAATTTAATGCTGACAGCAAATATGATCCGCATTTACGTAATGATCACTTCACCAAAAATAAAATAATGTTAACAAAACAAAATTTCAGTGATCACTGCAATATATCTATGGCTCTACAGCCTTTTCCTGAACCTCAGCCGCTCTTTCAGTTTCTCGATATTTTGCATAGTCGGTAGGACTAATTGAATGAGGGATCAGCTCGTGGAACCTGCAATATATGTACAAACTAGAAATCCATGGAATAGGATACTATGCTTTAGGCTCTGCTACATTGTTTCTCAGATTTTCTAATTTAATATCAATTAATGTCGTAAAATATATGTATATGCTATATTAAATGAAGTTTACCTTACCCGGACCACAGAAAAGAGCGTGATTCTTTTCTAGGGTACCGTCTGATAACGTTGTCATGCCTCCAAGCAACAAACACGCTAATACTTCGCATGTATGGAAGGTATCATTGGCACGCTCTTGTCACTTCGTTATGGTTCTTTGAAAATTTAAGTTGTACTTCAGAGCATTAATTACTTAATACAGCAGTACTTTTAAGAGTTCAAATAACAGGTTCTCGCATATTATTTTCCTTATTAAAAGTTATACATGAGAAAGTTAAAGGAAATTCACATCACTCCCTCGTATTTTTATTGGAACATCACGCAGACTCTCACTGAATTCAAAGTTTCATGGCATTGTGATTCATAACGTGCTGTTCCCTCGATATCAGTGAACAATATATCATTACTGAAGGTCTTTCTAACTCATAAGCGAGTACAAACCTGGCAATTAAAGTAAAATAATATGCATTAACTTTAAAGGATATAACCAACTAGAGACCCAGGATGTTCACACCTTCATTCCGTGCAGATTACGACACAGAATTACGTAACAATGTCGTGAATATAATAGCAATCTTCGTGTATAATTATGCCGTAAATTTAAGCGTTTCTTTTCTGAGTCCCGTTAGGAATGACACAACTCAAATTTCGAACTGTTTCTATTCACATCCTTCTCCCAAGGACGGAATTTCTTCTATGAATTATGTTAAAGAGATTCATATGATGACAGAAAAATGGAGATATCGTATTCGTCCATCCGACCACGTAGTCGTAGTGGTGGTGTTGATGTTGCTGGTGGTAGTGGTGTGTTGCTGACGGTGTTGGTGGTGGAGGTGTGTTGCTGACGGTTTGGTGGTGTTGGTGGTGGTGGTGGTGTGTTGCTGAATGTGTGGTGGTTTTGGTGGTGGTGATGTTGATGACGGCGTTGTTCTTGTTGTTGTTGGTAGTGGTGGTAGTTGTGATGTTGCTGACGGTGTTGTTGTTGTTGTTGGTGGTGGTGGTGGTGGTGGTGGTGTTGGTGGTAGTAATAGTAGTGGTCGTTGTCATTGTAAGAAGAGTAGATTCAATGCACTTAAACTTACGCAAGAAATGCGTGAATCACATTAATCTCGTGTTAAGCAGATGCAGGTTTTCGTAACGTAATGGAACGCAATTCAATAAACCGAAATTTGAATGAAAGCAAAACAACTTCTAGGGTGAGAGCCACGCCATATATCCAGGAAAGTAATCAGAGCATTGTGTGGACACAACAGAAATGACAATGCCTGCAATGAAACTGTACAATAATCACCAGTTACTTGAGATTGCATGCGATACTCACGAAGTAAATGTGCAGCAGCCATGGCATACTCCCTCTCGGAACTTTCAGTACCAAGGGCTCACATACCTGTAAAGATAAGGGATACAGTTACAAAGGTAAGGTAAATTTGCCCGTGTTTAAATAATTAAGCACTATGCCTTGAAGGTGTATGGGGAGTGGATGTAATGACCCATGTATTCTTGACCTCGGCACTAGCTAGAGGTGAGTGGTCAGCATCACGCCTCGGCCGCTTTACCTCCGGGGAAAGGGTCCCCGGTACCCATTGGATACGAAGTTGGGTGGACCCCTGAGCCCGTCTCGACAATGTGAAGAAAATTCATGATCCTACTGGGACTTGAACTCCGAGCCCTTCGTTGTTCAGCCCGTAGAAAGCTGCTATACCGACTATGCTATCCCGGCAAGATGTAAAGGCTTTACCTCTTTTTTGCCTTACACGTGATATGAACAATTTTTCTTGTTTTGGTAAGTGAAGCTCCTGCCCAATGTTTGTCCGCACCCCTCAGTTACACTCCGCATATGATACACGTAAAAATACAGCATACAAACGACATTTCACAACAAGGAGGGTTGGAAACCTGAAGATCGAATTCTTTACGACCACAATGGTTTTTCATACATGCTACCTACATGAGCAAATACAAAGCTTAAGTAAGGATATTGTTGGTAGGTTATCTTAGATGACTCGCCAGTCCGCAGTTAAAGAACAAGAATTGTAATCAAGTAAACATGAATGATAAACATCTCTTAACACAAAAGGTTCAAATATAAAATTCACTTTTAAAATATGCAAATTCTGTTGGTCCGTGTATCAATCCAATATTAATAAACGGTTTCATGCAATACAAAAACACTAATCCACTAATTAAAGTCAGATTCTACTATAAGCTTATGTATATTATGAATTATTCCTTAAGATAACTGCGATAATAGGGCCTTAAAGAGCTTCAACATATCAACCACGTATCATACGTATCTCATATTTTGTCTGCGCTCTTCGCGTGCTAGTGATATCCCATACATGTTGCACTATATTTCATTATACAGTGTAATTTATCACAATGCCTCTGATATATCTGTGTAATAATGTAGCCCCACTCCTGCTTCAGACCCAGCAATGGACGCGATATTCTGGTAACGGGCGTCTGTACTTTTCAAGTACGTGTGTGGGACAAGCTAATTTAATCGCAGCTGTAGAAAATCTAGGTTCCATGAATCTGTTTTTTTTTCTCCTTGGCACTACAGCCCCAGTGGGCCTAGGTCGGTAGGACTCCTTGGGCGGGTGATCAGCTCGTCGCAAGGCCTCTACCTGTAGACAAACACAGAAAAACGCACACAAACATCCATGCTCTGAGTGGGATTCGAACTCACGATCCCGGCTTCCGAGCGAGCGAAGACAGTGCATGCCTTAGACCGCTCGGCTACCGTGACCGGCTCCATGAATCTGTTACTTTCGACAAAAGTTCACAGACGTATGGTCCATGAAGGAGGAGCCGGAATAGCGTAGTGGGTGTAGCGACTGGCTATGGGCTGGACGACCGAGGGGTCGGAGTTCGAGTCATGGCAAGGTCAAGACTTTTCGCTTCTCCAATCGTCCAGACCGGCTCTGTGGTCCACTAAACCTCCTATTCAATGGAGCCCGGGGGCTCCTTCCGCGAAGGTAAAGCAGCCAGGACGTGAAGCTGACCATTCACCTTCAGCTAGTGCCGAGGCAAAGAAAATGTGGATCTATACATCCACTCCCCGATACGCCTTCATGGCGTAGTGCTTAATTAGTTAAGCACAGGGACAATTTCGCCTCACCTTTATGGTTCACGAAGGTATCTGCTTCGTTGGTAACAAAGTCTATACAGAATTATCTTCCTGCATACAACGCCGTGCAGTCTGGTGTAAGTCAACTGAAGTTCTGGAAGAATATATTGCCTCTACTTTCAGGGCATTAAGTTTCAGCTAAGCAATAAATCAGCAGAGATCTTCTTACTCCCTGCTTTATGTTGGTTTCTTCGTTAACTTGCTATTTAAACCTGAAGATGGAGGTGAAATAGTCCTCTAAACTCCGGTTGACTTTGACCTGAGTATCCCAGAAGAACAGTCACGACTGTGAGAACCTGAAATCTCATAAGTTTATACCGTGGACAGATGTGTGGTATAGAATTACACAGTGTCAATACGCCGTGTTTTAGACTCCATCTCTTACTCATATGCTAGGAAAGTTGCAGCATCAGTCGGGGATTGAAGATTGTACTACACAAGTGATCCGGGATAGAGACTAGCTAAGGCCGCGCCATAGCTCAAGCGGTTAGTCGCTGGCTTCCCACGGCGGCGAACCGTGTTCTATCCCGGGTCTGGTCAAGTGGTATTTGTGGTAGACAAATTGGCGCTGGGGCGNCCCTTCGTTGTTCAGCCCGTAGAAAGCTGCTATACCGACTATGCTATCCCGGCAAGATGTAAAGGCTTTACCTCTTTTTTGCCTTACACGTGATATGAACAATTTTTCTTGTTTTGGTAAGTGAAGCTCCTGCCCAATGTTTGTCCGCACCCCTCAGTTACACTCCGCATATGATACACGTAAAAATACAGCATACAAACGACATTTCACAACAAGGAGGGTTGGAAACCTGAAGATCGAATTCTTTACGACCACAATGGTTTTTCATACATGCTACCTACATGAGCAAATACAAAGCTTAAGTAAGGATATTGTTGGTAGGTTATCTTAGATGACTCGCCAGTCCGCAGTTAAAGAACAAGAATTGTAATCAAGTAAACATGAATGATAAACATCTCTTAACACAAAAGGTTCAAATATAAAATTCACTTTTAAAATATGCAAATTCTGTTGGTCCGTGTATCAATCCAATATTAATAAACGGTTTCATGCAATACAAAAACACTAATCCACTAATTAAAGTCAGATTCTACTATAAGCTTATGTATATTATGAATTATTCCTTAAGATAACTGCGATAATAGGGCCTTAAAGAGCTTCAACATATCAACCACGTATCATACGTATCTCATATTTTGTCTGCGCTCTTCGCGTGCTAGTGATATCCCATACATGTTGCACTATATTTCATTATACAGTGTAATTTATCACAATGCCTCTGATATATCTGTGTAATAATGTAGCCCCACTCCTGCTTCAGACCCAGCAATGGACGCGATATTCTGGTAACGGGCGTCTGTACTTTTCAAGTACGTGTGTGGGACAAGCTAATTTAATCGCAGCTGTAGAAAATCTAGGTTCCATGAATCTGTTTTTTTTTCTCCTTGGCACTACAGCCCCAGTGGGCCTAGGTCGGTAGGACTCCTTGGGCGGGTGATCAGCTCGTCGCAAGGCCTCTACCTGTAGACAAACACAGAAAAACGCACACAAACATCCATGCTCTGAGTGGGATTCGAACTCACGATCCCGGCTTCCGAGCGAGCGAAGACAGTGCATGCCTTAGACCGCTCGGCTACCGTGACCGGCTCCATGAATCTGTTACTTTCGACAAAAGTTCACAGACGTATGGTCCATGAAGGAGGAGCCGGAATAGCGTAGTGGGTGTAGCGACTGGCTATGGGCTGGACGACCGAGGGGTCGGAGTTCGAGTCATGGCAAGGTCAAGACTTTTCGCTTCTCCAATCGTCCAGACCGGCTCTGTGGTCCACTAAACCTCCTATTCAATGGAGCCCGGGGGCTCCTTCCGCGAAGGTAAAGCAGCCAGGACGTGAAGCTGACCATTCACCTTCAGCTAGTGCCGAGGCAAAGAAAATGTGGATCTATACATCCACTCCCCGATACGCCTTCATGGCGTAGTGCTTAATTAGTTAAGCACAGGGACAATTTCGCCTCACCTTTATGGTTCACGAAGGTATCTGCTTCGTTGGTAACAAAGTCTATACAGAATTATCTTCCTGCATACAACGCCGTGCAGTCTGGTGTAAGTCAACTGAAGTTCTGGAAGAATATATTGCCTCTACTTTCAGGGCATTAAGTTTCAGCTAAGCAATAAATCAGCAGAGATCTTCTTACTCCCTGCTTTATGTTGGTTTCTTCGTTAACTTGCTATTTAAACCTGAAGATGGAGGTGAAATAGTCCTCTAAACTCCGGTTGACTTTGACCTGAGTATCCCAGAAGAACAGTCACGACTGTGAGAACCTGAAATCTCATAAGTTTATACCGTGGACAGATGTGTGGTATAGAATTACACAGTGTCAATACGCCGTGTTTTAGACTCCATCTCTTACTCATATGCTAGGAAAGTTGCAGCATCAGTCGGGGATTGAAGATTGTACTACACAAGTGATCCGGGATAGAGACTAGCTAAGGCCGCGCCATAGCTCAAGCGGTTAGTCGCTGGCTTCCCACGGCGGCGAACCGTGTTCTATCCCGGGTCTGGTCAAGTGGTATTTGTGGTAGACAAATTGGCGCTGGGGCGGGTTGTCTCCGAGTACTTCAGTTTCCCCTGCCAATCTTCATTCCACCAAATTCTCCATCAACATAATCACCCGGGGCAGGCTACAATAGGCCAATCAGTGGCCGCCGTGCCGAGTGGGCCCAGTTGGACCCCACCCCCCAGTGAGCGAATTAAAAAAAATAGTGACTAGCTACTGGCTGGACGACCGAGGGGTCGGAGTTCGAGTCCCGGTGTGGTCGAGAATTTTCACTTCTCCATGTCGTTCAGACGGACTCCGGGGTTCACCCAACTGAACTCTTGCGGTAACAGTCCTTATATGACATCCCTTCTGAGGAGATAATATGAATACGCTTGGCCTTTAGTCAAGTGTACATTTTGCACTACACACAAGTCCTCTGTCAGTACATGCTTTAAAGAGCGGATCATGCCTATCTTACGTATCTTATGTTACGACGGCACCGTAGTCACTTGAACGGTCTTAAGCTTGACCACCGCCAAGTACAAGCCTCTTATATTTTTCATGTCTAGCTTCACCTTGTTCTATACCGCAAAAATGTTCCTCACGTTTTTGTATGACTTCTGCTTGTCGCCTGCACAATTTTGTTATATAATTATATACACACGGAAGGTCGAAAGCCCTGTACAAATCGCAGACCGCTGTGAACTTTGGTAAATTTCCGATGGTGCGGAGAACTTCTTTACATGTGCTGCAATTTTGAGAGGTAGCTGATTGCTGCTAATTCCCAGGCGGGAGAAACATAAGTCATTACTGGCCTCATCAATGACTTGTGGAGGATGAGTGTAATGTTAGCCCTTAAACGCTCACTTTTGAACAGGGAGTAGATTCTAATAAATGTTCTGAAGGCCTTGGCTTCAATCATTTCTATGTGCAGTCTTCATGTAGCCCTCTTAGCGAAAATTACACCGAGATATTTTACATGGTTGACAAAGGGGATATTCCGTCTATTCAGTGTAAGATGAACCTCGGAGGCCTATGTCTGTGAGAAAAGTAGATTGACTGAGCTTATCTTCGTTGTTTCTTATGTTCCAGCGCTAACACAACGTCTCGCATCGCTGCAGCTTTCTGAGAACATAATCCTCTTTGTGGTCTGTCGCATATATACGGGTGCCATCAGCAAAGAGACCTAGACAGACACCACCTGTCTGAGACATATCACTTATGTATAGACTGTACAATGTGCCGGACATGACAGAACCTTCTGGCACCCCTGCTTGTATATCCCTTGGCGCAGACATTTCACGTTCGACCGAAACTCTTAATTTCCTCTGAGGAAGAAAACAGTTAATAATTTTGATTAGTAAAAAAGTAAAGGTATCCCTGTAACAGGTCGTGGAGGCCCATAAGGTTGTGAGATGTTGAGGTTCCCACATTTTCTAGACAGTTGGCTCACAGATGGCGGCAAGGTTGTCAGTCTTACTTGCCGGCCGCCCTCTACCCCCAAGAACATTCCAAGAATATTCCTAGTACTCATTTCTGTTAGAGGCTGAGTCGGCCACAGGGCCATAGAGCAGCTGGAAGGATTAGGTAAATTGAAAAATTTCACCTCATCGGGATTTGATCCCGCGACCTCCCGGCTTGTAGCATAGTACATCAACCAACTACGCTACCGCGTGCCCCAAGTTTGATAAAGTAATGGCAAATTTCAATTTCGTTAATATACATAGCAAACCAGGTTGTCATGTTGTACTAAAGGCCTTTTTCAACATCCAAGAAGACAGCAGCCATAGATATGTTATTGTTGAAAGTTAAGGTGATGTGGTCCGTAAGCATCATACATTGAAGTGTCCTGCTGTGATGATCACGGAAACCAAACTGGGTTGCATTAGACAGGCCTCTGTCTTCAATGTGCTTTTGGACTAATTTCAGAATTACTTCCTCGGATAGCTTGTCTGTTGTAGGCACGAGGCAAATCAGACGTAAATTTTGAGCGAATTTCGGGTCCTTACCGGGTTTCGGTGATGTTATAACTTTTGCTTCCTTCCAAGGCTTTCGAAAATGGAATAGTCGGAGGCAGTGATTAAATGAATGTGTCACATGTATGACCAACTCCTCACCAACTGTCCTGCTTGTAATATCTCGGCACGGACTGCGTACAAAACACAGTTCCTCTGTTGGAGTTCGATTGTTGCTTAGCGGTGGCATGACTTAATTCCATTGTTGAGTGCGCAGCCAACGGCACGGACCGCGCAGTAAACACCATTCATTTATTGCAGTTTACGTGCCATTACTTAGCAATAGTTGCTAATTTCGCGGTCGTTTCCTAGTAGCGGGTCTATATGCCAAAATATTTAGACTGTAGACACAATCTGTTAAAACTTGGAAATACGTAAGGACGTAGGAAGCCGGGATAGCTCACTGGCTACGGGCTGGATGACCAAGGAACTGATGTTCCACTGCCAGCGGGGATATGAGATTTTTCTCTTCTCAACACCATCCAGAGCGGAAATTAGGCGCACCCTGCTTCCGTATCGGAGGCACTCCCCTTGGGTTCAATAATACATACGTAAAAGTGTTCCTCTAAAATATATTACGTGTTTATAGAGTTACAGACTTTTAATTTATTTAGATTTTTTCGTAAAATTTGGTACTTTTATGTTAAGTTGAATCATAATTGTACGTTATTACTTACCTTTTCGTATAGTCGCGCTGTCTTTTCGATATTTCTCTTTGGCGAGTGGGAATATGCGGTAGCGCAGTTGGTTGAGGCAATATGTTACAAGCCGGAAGGTCGCGGGTTCCTGTCCCGATCAGGTGGATTTTTTCCAATTTTCCTAATCTTTCGAGACGCACTATGACCCTGGGGTCGACTCAGCCCCTAACACATATGAGTACAAGGAACCTTCCTGGGGGGGATTAAAGGGCAGCCGACGTGGGAGGCTGACAAACTCACGGCCATCTTTGAGCCGATTGTCTAGTAAATGTGAGAACCTCGACTCCCCACAAACCTATGGTCCTTCAAGGCCTATTACACGGATAGCTTTACTTTTTGTGCCATTTTTTATCTATTTGCGAGCAACCGGCGCTGATTGATGTAGTACAGTGAGTGTCTTTGAAGGCGAGGTTTCATGTGCCGATGTAGTGTAAAGTGTGTCCTTGACGGAAACGATCAGTGTATTCCTATAGCTGGAGTACGTTCAGATATTGCCTTGTCTCTTCTGCATATTTTCTCCTCTCGCTGAGGTGGTTATGTTCTTCCTATTTCAATTTATCTTACGTGTTAAGAAATTGATCGAGGCTTTGAAAAGTATATCGCGCCTAGATGGGCGCTGCTCGAACACAGATAGCTTTTACTAATAACACTTTCATCCTATAACCTTGAACTCATCAATTCTTCATGCCATGTTTGACAATGAGGGACGGATCAATAAAATATACCACCAAAACTCCAACTAGTGCCGAGGTCAAGGAAACGTGGCTCTATAAATCCACTCCCTCATACGCCTTCATGGCGTAGTGCTGAATTAGTTAAATGCAGGGAAAACTTTGACTTTACCTTACCAAGTTCGTTACCAAATCTGACCCGTGTAGCGTAAAAACCTCCTAATCAATTTCACATATCAGACTCGCTGAACTGTACCGAGTCACTTATTTCTTCTTCTCCCTTGACGGATTTTGCCTTCTGGTCTGTTCCCATCGTGACTAATCTGGACTATGGTTCTTAGACACAGTTGGTAGACTCCTTAGGAATGTCATCAGTCCGTCGCCCGTCACTAAACATAACACAAACAGAGAAGAAACGCGGACACACAACCGTGCCTTAAGTGGGATTCGAGGGCCGCGCCATATCTCAAGCGGTTAGTCGCTGGATTCCCACTGCGGCGGCCCTGGTTCGATCCCGGGGTCTGGTCAAGTGGGATTTGTGGTGGACAAAGTAGCGCTGGGGCAGGTTTTCTCCGAGTACTTCGGTTTCCCCTGCCAATCTTCATTCAACCAATTGCTCCACAATCACCCTCACCCATCACCTTGGGCTGGTACAATAGGCCAGAAATGGCCGCAGTACAAGGGACTTAGTCCTACCCCACTAGCAATAAAAATAAGTGACATTCGAAATTTGTGTGATTTACATGCTTCACTATATTCATTCTAGGTAATTTCAGTTCGGGTTGCAACGTCAGGCGCATACAAAAACAGAAGTTATGAGCGAATGAAATGCATGCCTGTTTGCTTGGCCAACACTGTTACGTTATTGCATTCTGAAAACCAATCAATACAGTTTACTACCATCGCTTACGTAATATATAAACGAATTAACCTAAAGAAAAGGGCATCAAAGTTAACAAGATAAACAGGGTAGTGTTGACTGAAAGATAAGATAATTCAGAATATTTGTTGAAAGAGATAACTACTGATATGAGCTGCTATGTAACTTTATATGACGGAATAAGAAGACGGAAGATAAAAGTGCAACTCATGCAAACATCGCCTGTGGAAGTAGCAGCCCACTACTGCCAACCTCTTCTCACTGAATGAGATCTAATTTTAGTAGCTCTGCATAAAAGCATCTGCTCCAATTTGTAAGTTTTGTAGGTCTATGTATAGAACTACATTAAATTATGAAGATTTCATATTTAATTTGAATTCTTGTATCTCTCAGATGTTGGAATTACACAAAATATTTCACTTTCTAGAAAGTTCCAATAAAGGGCAAAATAATGTCTTGGAGGTCACACTCGAACAAAGTAGAATTGTATGATTAATCAGATAAGCCGTAATAAAAGACATAATGAAACATGGATATTAAGTGGCAGAGAGAAGACATGTGTTGTTTGTGAAACGTTCCTGTGTTTAATATTTTATGCATCACGTCCATGAAGAGATATGGGGGAGTGAATGTATAACTTTATCATATTTGATATCAACTCTAGGCAGAGGTGAGTTCTTACCTAAACGCACCTGTTCCTTNCATATATATATATATATAAAATAAGGGAATGTTTGCGACCTGTTTTAACATAAGAAATGTGTGAATTCTGCCCACAATACTTATTTATGTTTCGTATTGTTCTCACAAGATACAGCTATTATTTCCTTAAACAGTAAGCGGTTAGCCTTTTTAGGGGAGATGTAATGTGTTTTCTGTGAGGTATGAACTGAATTTTTAAACATTATGTAGAAGAATTTCAGTCTTTAACAGTGAGAGTATGAATGCCCCCAGAGCCGTCAGACAATAAAGTGCGGTCATGGGTTCCTTCTGACTCAACAAAGAATCACTATGCTGGCGAGGGCCACCAGCAATTTACATGACTCACTGACTAAGTCTTTAAAGGGTTAATTAAGTTACACAACAGCTTGCTTTACTTCAGCAGAACAGGGAATTCTGCTGAATATTCTTGCAGATAGTCTGGACTAGTTAGAAATTCTAAATGTCATAGTTTAAAATTTAATAAAGATCATGACGGATTCTTGAGAATATAATATGAGCAGAACGGAAAACCTTGCATTCACTTTCTATAATGCAAGTCATTTTAATCAATATTCCTGAAACTCGAACATAGCGATAAAACGCTCATACAGTTTTTGAGCGGTTAAGGAAAGTCAGCATATCAGCCTGGAAATTCCCCGGTTATCTTCTTCCAACACGTATAAATATTCGTCACGCTGTAGTGAAGGACAACATACAACATATATCGCATTTTATGCATCGCTCGGGCATAAATACTTCTGTGAACTGTCTCATTTGCTTCGAATTCGTGTTTATGCATCTTCATACGTTGGCTTCCTCTGTCAATTTAAAATATAATGTTCAGAAGCACACAGCAGTAAGGGATGCCCTATACTCATACAATGAATACGGTCAGGGCTTAATAAGTTAAGCGCTTTTCGCAACAATTAGCGCCTCTTATCTATACTCCGTGTGTCTGTACGCTCTTCAAATATTAATAATTATCCTCTGCATATAGTACATATTTTAAGCAAGTTGATGGACCTATCTAAAACAGGTAAATTTGTTGTGCTTGATGAATATTACGTAAATGACGTAAGAGTGGCTTCCACTTTGCATGAAATGCAGAGTTCTGTTTGAATACATAGTCTCCCAGTTAGTCAAGAAATAGTCTGCCTTATTAGGGACACAAAGGTTTACTTACTGCTGTCATCATGATAGTCTGCCACCAATTCTTATTCTGAGCTAGATGAATTTATTCCATTCATTCATCATTCATTAGTAATCTGTCAAGACGACAGGTCCACAGTCTCTTCCAAAACACTTGATGCGATCTAGAGCTTTCTCCTTCAAATGAAAATATCCTCTTCTGTCCCCAAGGTCATCCAGCATCTTCTTACGTCTTCTTCCTCGTCTTCTGGTCACTTCTATCCGCCCCTCTATCTTTCCTTCATTAACTTCCTCATATAATTTGTCTTTCAGATATACAGTAAACTGAGTGACCTTGCTCCAGTTTTTTTTTTCAGCTGATACCCCTAATTTTACTAGTGTTTACTGAAATGTTCACATTTTTCTCTACGAGTATTGTAAGTCCACTACTAAAGGAACCACCCGACGTTGTTTGGCTTGATTTCATTTCATGTATATTATATTCCCAGCATTTTAGGGAACCCGAAGTTTCATTACTGTGTTCAAAAGAGCCTTCGACTGGTCTCTATCCTGAGCCAGATCAATCCAATCCATACCATCCCATCCTACCTCTCTAAGATCAATTTTAATATTGTCCACCCACTTACGCCTTGGCCTTCCCAGTGGTCTCTTTCCTTCTGACTTTCCCACCAATATCCTATATGCAATCCTCTTCTCCCCCATTCGTGCTACATGCCTTGCCCACCTCATGCTCCTTGACTTGATCATTCTAATTATACTTGGAGAAGGGTACAAGTTATGAAGCTGCTCTTTATGCAGTTTTCTCCAACCATGTATGTTATATATTTGTTATTAGAATTTGGAGCAATATTTCCAGGGGGTTTAAGATAATTTGCACCACTGAAGAGATTCTATATGAACAGCAAAGGAAAGTCGTCCTGACATCCTCTTCTCAAGAGTGAAATGAGGAAACTACGTTGCCGTTTCCTCAATTTGTGCTGCTCCATTCAGTAACATGTGTTCAACTCAGGCTGATAACAATTCTCGGAAATTGCGGTTGCGTTGCGGTTGCCAGTTTCCTTGGTGTGCCCTAGCCATAAAGCACAAAAGTCTCATGTTTTCATGCGGCTACTACCTTCCGTGCCTATAAAAACGCGACGCGTCGAATGTGCTGCGTCATTGGAGGCACAAACCGTAGCAGTGAAGTTTATCGGGAGCCACGAAGGTTACCAGCGGTTCTAACCATGATGTCAGTGAAGCTAAACAACAACCGCGACATCCCAGTTCTCGGCGTTGGAACTTTGTTTGTAAGTTGATATATCTTAAATATTATTTGTCCTCAGCAAATCCTTTATTTTGCTAGACTCCATTTAAATTTGCCTGGTTAAGTCGTCATTCGTCCAGAAAATAAATAGTATTCGTGAAATTTAATAAATTCCTGCTATGAAAGGAGTAGGCTAATATTCGGTCTTCCGTTTGAAATAATTAAGCTCCATTTCTTCCGCTACTCTGTGAAAAATCTAACACGTGGACCTTTACTTCTTTTGGCTTATTTTGGACTTCACCCATCGTCCGGTATATAAAAAAGACAAAGAACCACAACGTTTCGGAGACTGGATCTGTCTCCGTCTTCAGGTGTATAGGGAAGGTTTAACCTACTCAGTCAAGTCAAATAAGCCAAAAGAAGTACAGTATACACCATCGTCAGAATCCTTTCAAGTCTAATCAACGTGGACCTTTGCTTTTTCTTGTCAGTTTTTCATTCTTTCCTTCTTTTTTTTTTTAAGCGACGATTAGGAAAATGGTCCTATTTCCTTGACACAATAAAATAACAAAACAACGGTTTTCCAGACGATGTGATGCGAAAAGATGGGGCAGTACGCCATGAAGGCTAGGGCGGAGTGGATGTATAGATCCACATTTTCTTGACCTCCGAGGTCAAGTTGGAGATGAGTGGTCAGCTTTACGGTCCAGAAGCTTTACCCCCGATACCCATTGTATAGGGGGTTGCGTGAACCTCAGACCCGGTCTGGACGACGTCGAGAAGACTAAAATTCTTGACCCTACTTGGACTCGAACTCCGACCTCTAGATCATCCAGCCCATAGCCAGTCGCTATACCGACTGCGCTATCCCGGCTTCTTATTACAATTCTATAATATAATTAGTTATGAACATGGGGTTTGTCTCATATGTAGCAAAGGAGAAGAGCTTCATATTGAGATATGAAAGAAAAACTCTTTGGAGGGACCAGATTTTGGACAAGAGGTTTAGGAAAACGCTGCAGAGGATAGCAGGATGCAAGAATAAAGTGCAGTGATAGAAAACAGGAATATACACGATTAAATATAAAAAATGAGGAAGTTTAGTAAGAAAGAGCGAGAGCAAAGCGGAAATAACTGTAGACGAGTAGTAATCGGTAGGAGGTGTAAGAGGACACGTGTAAACAAAGAGTAATGTAAAATAGATGAGTTCCATACTGTAGTATAGTGTAATATAAGTGTGATGCAGGAATGTAGGATCAGAGAGTCAAACTTCGGCACCCCAGAATGTAAATTATAAGGCGCCTAATACCGTATTTAAACATTCAAGTTTAATCTTTACTTCTGTAGGCGTAGCCAGTGCAACTCCTCTTACATTCTAATTACTGGTCTCTGAAATGTTATGTAAATGTAAAGTATCTACTCACGGTATGTAGGAATTCAGGAAATTTATAATGTGAAGGGCTGATTGTGTGGAATGCTCTGGAAAGAACAGAGGCAGGAAATGACCGAGATATTTCTAGAGGAACACAAGCGTGAAGAACTTTAGCCAGCTCAACCTGTGTCATGACAAAAATTCGAACTGAATAACTCTCTAACACTAAAGTCAGGTGTGTCACCAATGAGCTAACCTGCCGTATTTTAAAATTAAATTTATACTGCATCTTTCTGCAGCATATTGAGTACATAACAGCAAAATCTGTTAAATTAATTAATTCATTCATTCATTCATTCGTTCATCAGTGGCTTTACAGCCCTTTGTTGGGCCCTAGCCTCTTCTTCAGTTTAGTAATTTTTTGCACATACGGTATCACTCCTTGGACGAATGGTCAGTCAGTCGCAAGGCCACTACCTACACACAGGACAACACAGACACAGAATAAACGCATACAGACATCCATGCCTTGTGTGGGATTCAATTTTATTTCTGTCAACACAGCACTATTTCCGACAGGTGGAGTTTACTGTTTCGGCAGTTACAGGTATCACAGTTATTATCATGTAAGAACCGGACCTGGAGATAGCAGACAGTGCCGAGACATATCGTCCCAGACACAGAACTCCATCTGGTGGATAAAGTGCTGTATTGGCAGGAATATAATAAACATTGAAGAAAGCAGTCTTCTGGGATTTGGCGCCGTGTATATGTGGTGTTAACCGACGTTTCGGAGGAACGTATCGCCCCCATCTTCAGGGTTGAAGAAAAAGTATAGGTAAATCTGCAAGCGACAACACCGTGAGACACGGTAAAGCAGTCTCACGTGTTGTCGCTTGCAGATTTACCTATACTTTTTCTTCAACCCTGAAGATGGGGGCGATACGTTCCTCCGAAACGTCGGTTAACACCACATATACACGGCGCCAAATCCCAGAAGGCTGCTTTCTTCATAGTCACCGCCGTGAAAGCCTCAAATCTTACATAATAAACATTACCTACGAGGTTACGTGTATCTGTTTACACTTATCTTTCTTCATTTATAGGCTAAACAAGGTGAGGCGGAACAACTGGTGAAAGATGCAATTGACATTGGATACCGCCATTTTGACACTGCCATGGCGTACCAAAATGAGAAAGAAGTTGGGGCAGGCGTCAGAGCAAAGATCGCAGAAGGAGTCATCAAGAGGGAGGACATCTTTATTACAAGCAAGGTATGGGAGACTAACATGATGCGGACATCAGAGCGATTTGCCAGACAAATATATGTGCCAATTGACATATACAAACACATTTAAAAAAACACTGTATTTTTAAGTAAACCATGATATCTCTGTCGGTAAAATTACTGATTGTGATCTTGATTACCGGCATTCGCTTACCAATGGGAGCAAGGAGGACTGTGTCTTTGCACAGGGTCCAAACTTGCTCTTGGACACAAGCAAGACTATTTCTACGAGAGTTAATCGGTTGAAATGTGAAACCGACCGCTGACCAGCGTTTGGTGTTAAGGTTAGGAATGTCTTCCGTCCTACCTACATCCACCACGCCTTCTTGGTGTGGCGCCTAATTACGAGCACCCGCCAATTTCACCTTTACCGTTGTATTTGCAATATACTACTTCACTCACTTTCAGGGACTGTGTTCCAGCGAACACGCAACAATATGAGCTGTGTTCTCTGTGGAGCATGCTACAACTAAGTTGCTAGGTTACACACCAATTCCGACAAAGGTAGAGATGTTTTCTATATGGTCCGCACCATACCCAGTGATAGGCAACAAAGCTGTAAACACGCATCCCTAACGGAAGAAGGATATTTTCTGTGTGGTCCGTGCCGCGGATATGTAACCTTCACCATAACCTGCGAGTCGTAGGAGGCGACGAAAAGGGAAGTCTCAAATCTGAGACAGTAAAATATGGTCGCGAGTCCCAAGGGACTCGGACCCGAGAAAGACCGCGCTGGCAAGGGCCAGCAGCATATACAAAAGACAGACCCATCATCTCGTCAGAGAGGGCGCCCCACAAAAATAAGACCGTAACTGTCAAATGGTGATAATTAATATCTGGTCATGAGCCCAGATGGGGCTCGACACCAAGACTTACTGACTGACTGACTGACTGACTGACCGTCAGTCGCAATGTGACTTTGACTTTGACTTGTATGTATAAGAGGCTTAAACTTGGCGGCAGTCAAGTATACGACCGTTCAAGTGACTAGACTGCCTTTGTACCAGAAGCTACTAGAAATAAGGCATAATCTGCTGGACTGACTGAGACCCTGTATATATTTAATACATTTATTATCATGTTTAAGAAGTAAAATGTAAATACCCTTCACATTATAACAAATGACTTACTACTACAGACAATGACTGACAAAAAACGGACCCGTCCTCTCATCAGAGAGGGCGCCCCATAATAACAAGACTTAAACTGTCAAACAGTAATAAATATCAGGTCATGAGCCCCAGACTGGGCTCGACACCAAGATTGACTGACTGACTGACCGTCAGTCGCAATGTGGCTTTGACTTTGCGCGTCGTAGGAGGCGACGAAATGGGAAGTCTCGAATCTGAGACTGTAAAATATGGTCGCGAATCCCGTGGGACTCGGACCTGAGAATGACTGCGCTGGAGAGGACCAGCAGCAATTGTAAAACAGAGACCCGTCCGTTCGTCAGAGAGAGCGCCCGACATCAGCAAACCTGCAACTGTCTGACAGTAATAAAAATCTGGTCATGAGCCCCAGAAGTGTGCTTTACTTCAAAACAGACGGACCGACTGAACGTCAGTCATAACATACTTGTAAATCCCAAGACTCAGACTGAGCTAGATTGGATTAGAAAATTAGCATTAGAGAACTGGGTCGAGTTCTGGAGGGTCGGCAGTCCAAGGTGACTGAATAAGAAATGACAAGAAGACTTCATAGTGATTTGAAGTGATAGTTTCTGTGATAAGTCCGTTGCCAGGAAACGGATAGCCTGTCCTAGTGATCTGTGAAGTGGGCAGATTAGCGGTAGCGCTATAATTGATTGTGAAGAAGAGAGACTGCAAAATAAAGTATCATCCAATCCAAAACCCGTTATTATTAGTCATGGAACCCCTCATACGTGACAATGTGTAATCCCATTGTAATTACACTTACGTCCTATAATGTATCGTAGAAACTATTACATGAAGTCGTACTGGGCTAGGGTTCTTATATCATCCGAAAAACAAGACAGGAATGAAAATGTCAAAGAGATTATTAATAATTCAAGTAGGATTTTAGAATATAAAAATAGCGGATACGCGTTGGGAAGAATGGAATAAAATCGAATCTAAAACTATTTTTTAATTATAGTTTACAACGAAGAAATGCTGAGGGACCAACTGATAAGTACGTGGTAACATGTACGAGAGAAATTAGGAACGCATACAAAAATTTAGTCAGAAAATCAGATGTGTACAGAACACCTGGAAGATTTAGGGGGTGTGATTAAAATTGATCTTAGAGAATTAGGTTCTGAGGATGCGAACTGGGTTCGTGTGGTTCAGAATATGATAACATGGAGGATTCTTGCTTACATGGCAAAGAAACTTCGGGTTCTATAAAGGACTGAGAAGTTCTTTGCAAGTCGAGCGACTAGCAAATTTCTCAAGAAATTTTTATATAATCTTTTGTTTCCATTCGCACCCCAACATGCCGGACCTCCCTTCTCAAGAATTGCTCTACCTCCATGGAATTAGTTCAGCAAAAAAGTAAAGTTGTCCCTGTGTTTATTTAATTAAGCACTACGCCACGAAGGCGTATGGGGGAGTAAATGTATAGATCCACATTTTCTTGACCTCGGCACTAACTGGAGGTGATTGGTCAGCTTCACGCCCGCCAGCTTTACCCCCGGGGAAATAGGGCCCCGGTACCCATTGGATAGGAGGTCGCGTGGTCCCCAGTGCCTGTCTGGACGATGTGGAGAAGAGAAAATTCTTGACCCTACCTGGACTCGGACTCCGACCCCTCAACCGTCCAGTCCGCAGCCAGTCGCTGCACCTACTGCGCTATCCCGGCTCCCCTAAAGTTGTCACTGTGATTAACTAATTAAGCACTATGTCATACAGGCGTATGGGGGAGTAGATGTATAGCTCCACATTTTGACCTCGGCACTAGCTAGAGGTGAGTGGCCAGCTTCACGCCCCGGCCGCCTTACCCCCGGTACCCATTGGATAGGAGGTTATATGGATCCCAGCGCTGGTCTTGATGGCATGGAGAAGAGAAAATTATTGACCTTACCGGGACTCGAACTCCGACACATGGAATTAATTAAGTGATGAACTGAACTTTTAAGGAGGATCGACACGGATTATTGATCGTGATCCTTAAAGCGATTAGAACTATGGCGTATATGGGTAGAGTGTGTAAAGAGCGATGTGTAACGGGTCGAAATAATTGTGCTAAAACTAACGAATCTCTTTCATTTCAGCTGTGGAACACAAAGCACAAGCGTGAATTGGTGGTAGACGCTTGTAAAGAGACCGTTTCAAAGCTGGGCCTGGAATATGTGGACCTGTATCTTATCCACTGGCCATTTGCCTTCAAGGTAACGTGAAGAAGCATCGAGCGAGACTTGGGGCTGTCTCGGCAGGAGGTGTGAAGACTACAGTCTGCTGGGGGTGCAAAGCTGTGTAGTCTGGCAGATCGTTATAGGTGTTTTTAACGAACCTCAAGATAGAAGCAGCAATTTCCTCCGAAACACAGTTAACGATCTACAAGATCACATGTAGTCACGTCCCAGATGAGAGAACGCTTTGGAACAGCGAAACTGAATAACTAGTGTATTAACTTGAAAGCTAATACAACAAACACTGTGCTATGTGTCATTTGAAGACGTTAGTGATATCCGTGCCGGTCACAGTGGCCGCGTTGTCTAAGGCATGAACTGTCTTCGCTCGCTCGAACGCTGGGATTGTGGGTTCGAATCCGACTCGAGGCATGGATATCTGTATACGTTCATTCTGCCTTTGCGTTGCTCTTTTTATCGGTGGAAGCCTTGCGAGTGGCTGATCCTCCATCCAAGGAATTCTACCGACTGTCACTTGTAGTACGTGTAGTATTGTTTCCGTCTATAATGCGACAATTAACAACACTGATTCACACTTAATCCATACAGTGGTCGTTATGTGTATAAAATGTTAGAATATATATGCATTATCACAATGCTGTATGTTTCGGCCATATGAGGCCATCTTCAGGCAACACTTTTATAAGGAGTCTAATGCACTGCGCGCTAATCGAATATCATTCCCTTCGTTACGTCATTGGTGTTTCCTTCTTCACATCTTTTTTTAAATTCTGCTGTTTCGATATTTCATTGGTATGTTGTTTTCTTGAGTGTGCGCATCATGTGTCACTTTGCGTTCTCTGTATTTTAATAATTTTAATAACATTTTCTATGCATAACGACCGCTATGTTGATTAAGTGTGAATCAGCGTTGTTAATTGTTACATTTTAGACGGAAAAAATAGACTATATGTGACAACTGAATGCAACAGGATGCTCAAATATAATATTACCGGTTGTGTAAAGATTAAGAAACTGAACAAGCGGCCAAGGCCCAACGAAGAAACTGTGGAGCCTTAATAAAATACAAGTTATATCCGTTGCAAGGATGGAGCTGATATCCATATCGGTATGAAAGGTATCATAACAGATTATGTAAATTGTACACAGCAATGATTAATCGTTTGCATGTGTCATGCAGTGATGATTCATTATTTTAATTGGCATGTGTTGATAATAGGACATGGCATACAAATAACTTAATTTGTAAGTACTGAGACATGGCATTACTTTGATATGCAGTCACGAAAGATGAGTTAGATGGGGAATGAAGCATAATGAGGGAGATGAGAAATGAATACATAACGGAGAACTAGACATAAGAGATAAGTATATTAACTTTTCCTTTCTGCTATCTAAAATATTCAAGATTAAAAGCGTAAGAGTGCTATGATTCTCTGTTAGTTTATGAGTTGAAACTTCTCTAACACAATTTGTTTTAATTCGCTTTAGTGGGGGGTGGAGTCCAGCTGGGTCCACTCGGCACGGTGGCCACTAATTGGCCTATTGTAGCCTGCCCCGCGTGATTATGATGATGGAGAATTTGGTGGAATTAAGATTGACAGGGGATACCGAAGTATTCCTACTCCTGTGTAGGTAGCAGCCTTGCGATGGGCTGATCCCCAATCCAAGAAGTTCTACAGGCAGTGTATAAGATTGAAAAAAAAAACGCTCAGGGCCTAAACTGGGTTGTAGAGCCATTAGTAGTAGTAGTAGTAGTAGTAGTAGTAGTAGTAGTAGTAGTATTAGTAGTAGTAGATTTGTTGAAAGCATACCTCCTCCCTTTACAGATTCAGATAAATGAGTAAAGAACTTTCAATTTATACAACAAATGAGTAGTTTTCTCAAAATTAGATTATTTCCCCAGTTCAGAGACTGCTGCAAATACAATTGCTTGTCCTCTGGCGGCTAGAAACCTAGCATGTTTACGTGTGATAAGGCCCCTAGCGCTAGTCCCGACTCAGTTCTAGGAAACCGAAATTAAAGGCCGTGGGGATTCGTTTCGCTGACCACGCGACATTCTATATCCGCTGAAGTTGGAATAAAACATAAGCCTACAATATTATGAAACACAGAGCTCGAAATCGGACACAGTTTTACATTAAGATCCTCAGCCCGAAATAAATTTCTATGTTTTTCCTGAATTTGGATGAGGAATCATCGGTTCAACATTTTATGTGTAGGACTCAGAAGAACTGTGGCCGAAAGATTCAGACGGTAAAGTCCAGCTTGCAGATGATGATTATGTGGACACGTGGAAAGGAATGGAAGAATGCGTCAAGCTGGGCCTCGCAAGGAGCGTCGGCATCTCCAACTTCAACACAGAACAAATAAACCGCGTTCTGGAAGTGGCAACCATCAAGCCTGCTGTTAACCAGGTAATAAACATTCTTTCTGGACGTGCCACAGCTCCGGCTTCTCACCGCGAAGGTGGAGGCCCTGCTTGTATCCCATTGGGATTTGTGGTGGACGAAGTGACAATGGGAACGCTTCAGTCTTCCGTGCAAATTATAAATATCATTCCAAAAATTCACCACCGTTATCTGTCATCAGAGGCTTCTATAATAATAGGCAAGTCTGAGACCGGAGTACAAAGAAATAATTTTCATATATTTTCGCCTATTTCCTTATTTTCAAAAGATTAGTCTTGTAAAGTCACCATGCTGTTTGTGTGTCTGTGAACCCCCTCCTCCAATCCACTTTCGAATGCCTGAACCAATGTTTACGAAATTTGGTACGTATCTCCACGACATACTTCGTAAATCCCTCCCATCAGTCTGTGTGTCTGTATGTGAATCCCTCCTATTGTTACTAGGCAAAAGCTCGGTAAATTGTGTCCCTCCTGTCGTGGTAAACACATTCCCGCTGCAACGAATTCACGAAACAATAGAATAAATGTTGGAAGCGTCATTTTCTATGCGGTCCACGTCTTATTAAAGGAGATTTTATGGGTCTGCCTGTGTATCTCCCCAATATTGATTGGTAGAAACATTCACGCGGCAACGAAGAATTTTTGGAGGCGTCGTTTTCTATGCGGTCAGTGTCGTATAAAAGGAAATTAAGCGATTAGTTCTTTACTCAACGTCCATGTATTTATTGTCCGTCAAAATTATAACAATTGTTTATTCGCTGCTTAATTTTAATTTTAGTTTAACATTATACACTTCGACACTACACGTCTCGGCCCCAAACGGCCATCTTCAGGTGTATTAATATGTTACAAATATTTTATTAAATTATGTTAAAACTGCTACACTGCCTTAGTTCGTGTTAAAATCACACGCTGAAGTTCTCTTTTCAGGTAAAACCAGATAAAATTCTTTAAAGTTTCTGTTATACCCACGTTATTTTGGTGCATTTTATTTCACCTCACATAGGGTGTCGTTCCTTGTTCATAAATGTATGCCTGTCCAGGGTGTTTTGTCTCGGCAGCTTGCCTCTCACGTTCGTAGCCTGCTTTTCATGACTGCCATGTGCCCCTGGTTAGAGTGTTTCCTCCACAGCGTGTGGTGTTGTCTTTACTAGTTCTTCCCCGAACTTCTTGTTAACCAACTGTTCTTATTTAAAAAAAAAAACAGAAATAGACTTATCAGATCGCCGTGTTATTTTTAAGCGTTTCTCACTTTTGAGGATTCCTCGCCCCAGGTTTTCATCTCTCGCGATATTCTACATCTTACTCAGGCAGGTCTCGCTCCCGCGTTACTCCCGTCACATCGCCAGTCCAGATCTGTCGTCGTTTGCCGTTTCTCCGGCGCCCACTGAACTCCATTCCGATGCCAGACGCTGTAATCGGTGATTTTCCATCGGGCATTCATGTCCATATCAGTCTTGTTGCTTTTCATCTGTGAGATCTATTACTGTTTTTAGTGCATCAACCTGTTTTCCAATTACCTTATTTCGGCTTTGTCCTAAAATTTTTAGATTCCACTCCAACTAAAAGGAGAAATATTCTCTGTGTGCAAATATCTTCCTGTCTTAATGGCTGTACCTTTCTCATGCCTGTATTTTCAGGGTTTCCTTGATGTTCCTCTCTACCCTGTATGCGTAAAATTCCATGATATTTTTTGCCATCTCTTCTACTTACATGACCCTTCAGTGAGTTCTTACATGTATTAACAGCTGTCATTATAGTCTACAGTTATATACGAGACTATATATAAATGTTAAGATCTGAAATTGTCACGTCGACTGAAATTGATAAAAAGCTTCTCGGCTTGTCAGCCATGGGTCAGTAGCTGTAGAACTGGTCTACAGCTACTCATTTAGACATAACGAAATCCGCGGCAAAATCAACCTACAAGAAATATAAAACATAAAAACACGCACAAAAATTAAAAGTTTGTAATGATGGTACATAAAAAAGTAAACCTATCCCTGTAACAAGCCGTGAAGGCCCATAGGGTTGTGAGACGTTGAGGCTCCCACATTATCTAGACAATCGGCTCAAAGATGGCGGCAAGGCCTAATGATGGTACATTAGTACAAATACATGTTATGTTTTTGGACATTATCGATCGTCTTGTCTACATGTAGAATCCGTCCTTTTTTTTTTTTTTTTTTCAAAACACAACATTTCAGAGACTGGATTCCGTCTTCAGGTATAACCTACTCATTTGCGCAAAATGGATATATGTAGGCCCTATCCCTGGAGAAAGGGACTAGCTCTATCGATTGGGCCCAACCGAGTAGGTTTTACCTTGACGCTGATCATTCTGAGCCCTTATTGATTTGGATGATTATAGATGACCATGAAATTTATTTCTAATTAATTCTCGGTAATTTTTAATTTCAAAAGTCTTATGTTTCGATATTACTGGAAATGTATTGTGATCTTTAATATNAATTGCCTGTGAATGAGGGCCAGTATGATTGGGTTGCCTCGTTCAAGCTTCCCACGGAAGATGGGATGAAATGTATATGTCAACACCATCTTTCGAATTCTCGGCGTGGGGTGTGCAAGCCATTCCACAAAAAAGAGAGACTTTCACAATATTCCGAACTTAACGGACGTGACCCTTGCACGCTCCGAGACATAGCTAGCCGATAGTAACGCTGTAACTTAAAGCTAAGAATACATTAATTTAACAGTGTGGTGAATTAGGAGGTGAATAAACGTCAATTGGCTCAACTCTTAGAAAAACGCTTTCTTAGGCATCGCTACCCTGAGACTCATGCAAACCGACCCAGCTAGTTTCCCGTACCTATACCGATCTTCCTTAGTTTGATCTGTGAGGACAACTTCCAGTAGCCATCATACACTGTCCTAAGGTAGAAACAGGTGTAGCAGGGATAGCACCATTCCGACTGCGCCGATACAAGCAAAGGCGGGTTGGAAAAGAGCGGTGTTAACCTGAAGATGAAGACAGAATCCAGTCTCTGAAACGTGTTTTGAAAAATAAACAGGGCGGTTTTTAGATGAAGATAATACGATGGATAATGTCCAAAATCGTAATATTTGTACGCACAACAACGCTCACATATCGTGTGGAATACTCAACTCCCAAACCCGACACAAGATCACATTAAGAGAAGTAATTTTAAGTGACAGTAGTAGCGATTTTAACGGCAGAGAAGAATCCTGAGAACGAGGGCCCTCAGTGAAGTACCAGAAACCAAGGCGAAAAGTTGCGTTATCTTGAACCAACTGTACCGAATTAAGTAATTCTAAACTATCTGAAAAAACTGATTTCCTAAAGATTTATTTTGTTCGTTGCAGGTTGAGTGCCACCCGTACCTGAACCAAAGCAAGCTGATTGCCTTCTGTAAGGAGCGGGGTATTGTAATAACGGCCTACTGTCCCCTGGGTAGCCCCAACAGCATTGCCAAAGCAGACTTTCCTGCACCTCTTAAAGATCCGACACTACAAGAATTGGCATCGAAATACAAGAAAAGTGTGGCCCAGATCATTCTAAGATACCTGGTGAGTTCGTAATGCAAATTTTATATTGTCTAATATACGGTTAGAATGGCAGGAGTGGGCTAAATAATATTATGTTAATAATATCATATTGTTCTTGTTCACTTCAATGTTGAGCATGTTTCATTCAAGTGTCTTAACGGCACGGAATTACGTCTTCATAAACGACAACAATAGCAAGGATTAAACCAGTGCTCTGTTATTTTCAATTAATTGTTAAACAGTCTAGAATTTGGTATTAACTAATAACATGACAGTCAACACGTCCCTATACAATCTCTTCGCTTGCGGGTTATTTATTTTTCCTTCTACCCTGAAGATGGAGGCGATACGTTCCTCCGAAACGTCGGTTAACACCACATCTACACGGTGTCACATCCCAGAAGACTGCTATCTTCATAGTCACCGCCGTGAAAACCTCAAATCTTGCATTGTATTTTAAATGTTTGCACTTTTGGATGTTATGATTGGATTCGTGGAGCCCCCTAGTAATTTACTGTAGATGACTTAAATTAAGGAAAATTTAGCTCACTTGCCACTGGTAGAAGGTCCTTACAGCAGTGGACACTGCAATAAATAACTGAAAACGCTAATTTTTTGTGTAAGTGAATGGGTGAGCGTGTACACAAGCGAAGCAGAGAGAGAAAATAATTTGGAAATATATACGAAACTTAAAAACATATCTAGATCTGCTCGGTTACAGATACTTCTTTTGGCTTATTTTGGACTTCACCCATCGTCCGGTATATAAAAAAGACAAAAAACCACAACGTTTCGGAGACTGGATCTGTCTCCGTCTTCAGGTGTATAGGGAAGGTTTAACCTACTGTCTTTTTTATATACCGGACGATGGGTGAAGTCCAAAATAAGCCAAAAGAAGTACAGTATATACCATCGTCAGAATCCTTTCAAGTCTATCGGTTACAGATGTTTAAACATCTGTAGCTATGCGGGAAATCGAGATAACTGTATTTGCAATGCATACCGTTGTGTATTCAGTGACACACATGATAGGCCCTGTAAATTCTATCCAAAAGCTAACATGGAATAATTGCTTATAGATAACTATCTCTATACAAGGTATAAAAATCAAATTACTCTTTCTGGGCACATTAAATTGCATGTTCAAATACACAATTTGATTTATAAATATATATACCAAGCAGGTCTAAAATTTTCTTGGCATGTTCACAGATTCAGCATGGCACAGTACCAATTCCAAAATCTTCAAACAAAAATCGACTGAAGGAAAATTTTGATATCTTTGATTTTGAGCTGAGCTCGGCAGACGTCGCTGCAATTGACGCCTTGGATAGGAACGCAAGGATATGTGCCTTCAACGAGTAAGTACCAAGTAACAAGCTATTCCTGTAACAGGCCGAGAAGGCCCATAGGATTGTGAGACGTCTAGGCAGCCACATTTTCTAGACAATTGGCTGACAGATGACGGTGAGGTTGTCAGCCTTACGCGCCGGCCGCCTTTTACCCCCAGGAAGATTCCTGGTATTCATTTCTGTCAGAGGCTGAGGGTCATAGTGCGGCTGGAAGGATTACGTCAATTGAAAAATCCAGTGACCTCGTCAGAAATTGAACCCGCGACCTTCAGACTTGTAGCATAGTGCCTGAACCAACTACGCTACAGCGTGGCCATTTGCTGTGTCTACTCTTCTTAAATATCACAGGAAACGTATTCATATATGGCGGAAACGTGTAGCCCGCGTGCGATAGATAGGTATACAAAAGTTCTGTTGGAAAACCTGGAGGAAACAGATAAGCGTAAATTCCATTAATATTTACAATTAATCCTGAAGAAGGTGTTTGAAACAGTGTACTGAATTCAGCTGGCTAATTTCAGGGTTTAATGATGGGGAATTTAACTATCTGGGTAGCTAATACTTTCTCTGCATTGTGAAGTTAAAGAAAATTCAATAATTTGATTTCAAACATAATATTCTTATTAGTAGAATAGTTTAATTTATTGTATATAAGACGTTCTGGGACGAACTAATCCCTTACTCTCCTTTCATACGACATGGATTTCACAGAAAACGACGCCTCCAACAGTACTTCTTTGTCGCGGGAACGTGTTTACCAAGCCATTACCTTGCAACAATAGGGGACTACATAAACAGACACACAGACTGATGGCAGAGATTCATGAAATACGCCGTTGGGATGGGCTCAGTGCCATGATATACACACTAAGTGTCATTGAGACAGGTTCAGGCATTCGAAAGCTGATAAGGGGGATACACAGACACACGGAGAAGACGTCGTGTCTACCACATTTTCTAGAAAATCGGCTTACAGATGGCGGTGAGGTTGTCAGTCTTACGCGCCGGCCGCCCTTTACCCCCCAGGAAGATTCCTGGTATTCATTTCTGTCAGAGGCTGAGGGTCATAGTGCGGCTGGAAGGATTATGTCAACCGAAAAGAAATCCATTTTACTCATAGCTGTAACGTGTTTTATTTCTGTTTTCTAGTGGAATAGGACACAAGAATTATCCTTTCGACATTGAGTACTGATCACAAAGAAGATGACGTCATGCACCATCACGACGCATCTCAGCACAAAACATCATGTGGAGAGACAGTGAACTGTAGATCAGGCCTTCAAATTATATAAACCACGAAAAGGGAGCACATCGCATAAAGTTTATTATTATTAAATGTATCAGATTTCATCACAAATAAAAGTATAAACCACTTATATGTTCCCCACTTATTTTTATTGATGTGTACTGAAAACTGTTTGTGACTAACATCTTCGGAATGGTGTGTCGAGAAGGCTCAAGCGGTTAGTCGCTGGCTTCCCACCGCGGCGGCCCTGGTTCGATTTCGGGTGTGGTCAAGTGGGATTTGTGGTGGACAAAGTGGCGCTGGGGCAGGATTTCCCCGAGTACTTCAGTTTCCCTTGCCAATCTTCATTCCACCAATTGCTCCACAATCACCCACACCTATCATCTGGGGCTGTTACAATAGGCCAGAAGTGGCCGCAGTACAAGGGACTTAGTCCCACCCCACTAGCAATAAAAAAATTAAACCTAGTAATGAACAAAAATATGGGTCGATTGGCTAGCACTCTTTCTTCGTACTCGGAAGTTCCGGAATTATATTGCTCCCCAAAGACCAGCCATCCATAGTCAGGATTTATTGTGTTCTTCAGACTATCGGGTAAGTACCGAGACAGTGCTATAGCCCATGGCTCTTTCTTACATATCATTTACAATTGACTTAACTTATGTAATATACGGCACACATTATTTATTACAAAAACATAAAGAAGGCCATAAATATATCTTTATATGTCTGCCTATCTATGGACCTTGGCCGCCTTTTCAGTTTCCAAATCCATACATATATCATAGTCGGTAGGACTCCTTGGACGAGTGATCATTTCGTAGTAAGGCCGCTACCTACAGAGAGAACAACATAAACACACAATAAATGCACACAGACATCCATGCCTCGAGTGGGATTCGAACCCACGATCCCAGTGTTCGAGCGGACGAAGACAGTTCATGCGTTAGACCGCGCGGCCACTGGGATCGGCATTAATATCTATAGCGATTACATTTGTGGAAAATAAACGACTAATTATTCCTAACAGTAATTTGTAAGGTCAGCTACAGTTATGGTCACAGAATATTCGGTCAAGGTTTTGAGCACTTTTGGACTTGATCAAGTCAGATAAGAATCGTCTGTTACCGGGGTCAACGACTGCGTAGGCCACTGGTTCTCAACCTTTGTGAGACCGCGGCTCAATAAATCCTTTTTTCAATAAAATGAGGACCCAGTACCGGGCCGCGGCCCGGCGGTTGAGAAACACTGGTATAGGCTAGAGACGAAGTAGCTGGATAGGAGACTGGTGCATCCCAGAAATGGTCTGGATTTCATGGAAACGAGAAAAATTTTGAAGAATGCAGTCTTCTGGGATTTGGCACCGTGTATATGTGGTGTTAACCGACGTTTCGGAGGAACGTATCGCCCCCATCTTCAGGGTTGAAGAAAAAGTATAAGTAAATCTGCAAGCGACAACACCGTGAGACACGATAAAGCAGACTAAAGAGTATACCGTTAGAGCAGAGAGGGAAGGGGATGAACTGCAAGTGAACAAGTGAAAGCAGTGGTGTGGGAGGGGTGGGGGAAGGGAGCCGGGACAAGCGATTTTGTGTAGGGGAGAGATAGCAAGGTTAACTGGCTGGGCTTTAACTGTGAGCTGAGATTTTGCTCCTGCCGAGACTCGAACTGCGACCCCTCGATCGTTCAGCCCGTACCCAGTGGCTATGCTGATATCTCTATTTTTCTTAAAAGTAATCAAAGTGTATATAATGCAGTCCATTCTCTGCAACAAACCAAGTTAAAGTAAAGTTGTCCTTGTGCGTAAGTAATTAAGCACTACGCCACGAAGGCGTATGGGGGAGTGGATGTATAGATTCACATTATCTTGAACTCGGCACTAGTCGGAGGTGAGTGGCCAGCTTCACGCCCCGGTCGCTTTACCCCAGGGGAAAGAGCCTCGGTACCGATTGGATACGAGATTGGGTGGACCCCAGAGCCGGTCTGGACGATATGGGGAAATGAAAATTCTTGACCCCACCGGGACTCGAATTCTGACCCCTCGGTCGTCCAGCCAGTAGCCAGTAGCCAGTCGCTATACCGACTGCGCTATCCTGGCTCACTTGGAAAGAAAAAATGTAGCACAGAAGCAGATTTTGGTCTCGCACTGCCTGTACCTGCGGGAAGGAACTGAGGCTCAGTTTGAGAGACCTTGAATGCGAAACGGCTGGCATACACTTGAACTTCCTTCATTTGGTTGCAGACGGACAAGCGGACTAGTGGCTGACAGGATACCGCTGAGTAACGACGCAATTTTCGTGAAAAGACTTCGATTCCTTAGCACGAAAACAGGAAAGAGTATTACATCTGAGTTCCTTCATACATTATCGTGAATTCGTTATCACAACTGTGCAACAACATGACACCAACAGTGAAGCTTAATAATAATTACGATTTTCCTGTTATTGGACTCGGGACATACAATGTAAGTATTGATTTTAATAGCTACAGCCGACCGCCGACTTACAGTTGCCACGACTGTCGCTCGAGCTTGAGTTCTTTCTCTCAGGGATACGGGTGCTTTGGAGATGGGAATGGAACACACTTCGGGGTAAATAAATCCGGGATCTCCAGNTCTTAAACACGTCTCTCCACTCTATCTACATTCCAACTACTGTCATCCTCCGCTCCCTATAGCCGACCCCCTCTCTTTACAAGTCCCCCAGTTGGCATCCGAAAAACAAGAACATAAAAGGGGAGAGCCAAGTGTCGAGCCCGACACCTGCCCGACATTCGTATTTTTCCAGATGCCCATAAACCTCTGTCGGTCTTCAAGTAATCCAATACCCCTCCCGGCTGGTCTCGCACGGTCAGGTCATGGGTTTATGAGATACTGGGCGTAAACAGGTGGCGTTAGGGACAATAGCGGCACCCTTAGCCTGAGGAGGACAATAGCGGAATTACACTTAGAAGGTCCGGGGATGGTACCTCGCCGATGGAGCGTCTCTCACGGTATTAAACAATGTATAAGTACTTCATACCCTTAATTATATAATTTTGACGAGGGACGTACGGTTACAATACTCCCCCCATTAAGCCGAGGTGTGTCCGAGTCGAACAGATGAAAGACGCTACCGAGGCTTAATGCCATTCTCCCGTACGAACCGAGGAATACATTGTTTAATTTATAGTGTCATACTTACACACGACTGACCACATACAAGACAGATTATCTCAACTTTGAATCTCACACTCTTCACAAAACTTCACACATACCACTTAAACTTGACATCGGCTGTCTACCGTAACATAAATGACCACACAAACAATTACTAACCCTGAACTACTGTTGTACAAGAAATTGCTTCAAAAGATAAGACCAACTTACACAAAATGTACATAATTTCTAAGCATTAATATGTTTACTCATAACTGGAAATCAATAAAAATATCTTATTCCACAAA